>NC_053028.1:517666588-517960470 GCF_003073215.2 Triticum urartu | reverse complement strand
GCTGGCATTGGTGTTGTGAAGCCTTTGCAGTCTTGCATACCGAACTTCTTCAGGCAATCTTTGAGATACTTCTCTTGAGATATGAAGATGCCATTGCTTTGTTGTCGTATTTGAAGACCGAGGAAGAACTTCACCTCCCCCATCATGGACATCTGATATTGCTCTTGCATCATATATCCAAACTCTTCACTGTACTTCTGATTGGTGCAGCCGAAGATAATGTCATCCACATATATTTGGCACACAAACAGTTCACCATCATATGTCTTCGTGAAAAGAGTGGGATCTAGGGAACCAGGTATGAAGCCTTTGCTCTTGAGGAAGTATTTGAGTGTGTCATACCAGGCCCGAGGGGCTTGTTTGAGGCCATACAGTGCCTTGTTGAGCTTGTATACCATGTCAGCATGTTTTGGATTTTCAAAGCCAAGCGGTTGTGCAACATACACTTCTTCTTCAATCTTGCCATTGAGAAAGGCACTCTTCACATCCATTTGATATAGAAGTATGTTATGATGATTTGCATAGGCCAGCAGTATGCGTATGGCTTCAAGTCTAGCCACAGGAGCAAATGTTTCATCGAAGTCAATGCCTTCCACTTGAGTATATCCTTGAGCAACGAGACGATATTTGTTTCTGACAAGTTGACCATGCTCATCTTGCTTGTTGCGGTATATCCATTTGGTGCCTATTATATTGTGCTTCCGTGGATCAGGACGCTTAACCAGTTCCCATACATTATTCATCTCAAACTGTTGAAGCTCTTCTTGCATAGCTTGAATCCATTCAGGTTCCATGAAGGCTTGTTCAACTTTCTTGGGTTCTGTTATTGAGACGAATGCGAAGTGCCCACAGAAATTGGCTAGCTGAGTTTCCCTTGAACGAGTGAGTGGACCAGGTGCATTGATGCTATCAATTATTCTTTCAATCTGCCTTCATTGGCAACGCGAGGATGTACAGGGCGAAGACTTTGCTCTTGCTGTTCATTGTCGTTGTTGGAAGGAATGTCTTCAGGCTGAGCATTGTCTTCATGTTGATCAGGTGCTGATAAGTTCTTCTTTAGGATGAGCTTCAGAAGGTATAATTTCTCTAGTTCCCATTAGCTTGATTAATTCACTGGATGGAACTTCATCTAGCACATTTGGCAGCTGCTCTCTTTGTGAACCGTTGGTCTCATCGAACCGCACATCCACTGTTTCAACCACTTTGTAATGAAAGAGATTGAAGACTCTGTAGGAGTGCGAATCCTTTCCATATCCAAGCATAAAACCCTCATGTGCTTTTGGTGCAAATTTTGAGGTGTGATGTGGGTCCTTGATCCAGCACCTTGCGCCAAATACTCTGAAGTAACTGACATTTGGCTTCTTGCCAGTAAGGAGCTCATAAGATGTCTTGTTCAGTAGCTTGTGAAGATAAACACGATTGATTGTATGGCATGCAGTATCAATGGCTTCAAGCCAGAATTTTCTTGGGGTCTTGTATTCATCTAGCATCGTCCTGGCCATCTCAATTAGTGTTCTGTTCTTGCGTTCGACGACACCATTCTGCTGTGGCGTGTACGGGGCTGAGAATTCATGTGTGATGCCCAAGGCATCAAGATATGTATCAAGGCCAGTGTTCTTGAATTCAGTGCCATTGTCACTTCTGATGTGCTTTATCTTGGCGCCAAAATTGTTCATAGCTCGATTGGCGAAGCGTATGAAGACATCCTGCATTTTAGTCTTGTAAAGGATTATGTGCACCCAAGTATATCTAGAATAATCATCAACAATAACGAAGCCATAGAGGCAAGCAGTAGTATTTAGAGTTGAGTAATGAGTGGGACCGAAAAGATCCATGTGAAGAAGTTCGAAGGGTCGAGTTGTGGTCATGATTGTCTTCGAGGGATGTTTGGCCCTCGTCATCTTCCCTGCTTCACAGGCACTGCATAAGTGGTCTTTCTTGAACTTGACGCCCTCGATGCCTATGACATGCTTCTTCTTCGCAAGGGTGTGGAGGTTCCTCATGCCAGCATGTCCAAGCCTCCGATGCCAGAGCCAGCATTCTGAAGCCTTTGCTAGAAGACATACTGCAAGCTGTGGCCCTGTTGAGAAGTCTACCACGTACAAATCATCTTTTCGATACCCTTCAAACACTAGAGACTTGTCAGATTCCATTAGTACAAGGCAATGATATTTTCCAAACATTACGATCATGTTCAAATTGCAAAGCATTGAGACAGACATTAAGTTGAAGCCAAGGGATTCAACAAGCATGACTTTATCCATGTGTTGATCCCTTGAGATTGCAACTCTACCTAGACCCAATACCTTACTTTTACCAGTGTCAGCAAATGTGATGTGGCTCTTGTCGGATGGACGTAAGGTTGAGTTCATAAGAAGACTTCTTTTGCCAGTCATGTGATTTGTACACCCACTGTCAATAATCCATTCTGAAGACGCTGGTGTCGTACCCTACAGTGCAGTTAGGGGGATAGGCTTCACCAAGAGCATTGTGAAGCAAAAACATTTGACGAACCAGTGGGTTATGAAAGCTTAGATCCAGGTTAGGACTAATAGGGAGAGTAGCAAGCGATTCAGGTATAAAGTACATAGTAAGACCATTTGGGCATTTGATCTTGCGCCCTACAAGATGTTTAAGGTCCCCAGCAATAGCGTCAGACGATTTTGGTTTTCTGCTGGAGACCTTTCCCTACAAAAGAGAGTTAAGCTTTCTTAGCCACCCACATCAAGGGCAGCTTAGAAGCAATAAGTCTAAGCGCAGCATCTGAGAATTTTGGCTTTGAAGCCTTAGCAAACAGTCTTGCAGGCGGATAATAGTACTCATAAGAATAAGCAGAATAGTTCTTGGTCTTATGAACATGGCGTTTTGATGAACCGCTCTCATATTCATATGCCTGAGTATGGTTTCCCTGCAAAACATTTGAGTTAGTGCGACTCAGGTGAGTCCTCTGTCTGTATGAAGCCTTTGGACCGTATGAAGCCTTTGGTCTGAGGTTTGTCTTCTTCACGTGAGGTGTCATGATGACATTCACAGGAAGACTCTCCAGACACCTTTTCGGAACCCAGATCTTCTTCATAGGTGGTCCATTCCTGCAGTTAGTACCAATGTACCTCGCAAACACTTCACCATTCTGATTGTTAAACAGTATATAGTTTGCATCAAAGGATTCACCAATGATAATGGGGTTAGCACAAGTAAAGCCAGATAGATTGGATGGATCTGCTGAAGGTTCCTTTGCAGCAACCCACATGGTTTTGGGGTACTGCTCAGGTTTCCAGTAAGAGCCATCTGCATTCATTTTCCTTATGAACCCTACACCCTCTTTCCTAGGGTTTCGGTTCAGAATCTGCTTTTTCAGGACATCACATAGTGTCTGATGCCCTTTAAGACTTTTGTACATCCCTGTTTCAAGCAATGTCTTCAACCTAGCATTCTCATCAGCAATAGCAGTGGTATCCTCAGCAGAGGGGTTAGTTACCACATCAACAGTTGAAGATATTGCAACAGCAGTAGCAGTAGAACATTCAACAACAGAAGTAGCATTATCACGCTCAATGCATTTAAGACATGGTGGTTCAAATCCTTCCTGAGCGGGATTGATCTGTTTGGCACGAAGTGACTCATTTTCCGTTTGAAGATCTTCATGAACCGCTCTCAATTTCTCAAGATCTTGCTTCCTTTGAAGATAATCATAGGAAAGATTTTCATGAGTTGTTGAGAGAGTTTCATGACGACTTTCAAGTTCCTGATACTTAACGTGAAGATTTTTTATGTCTTCAATTAAGGATTCAGATCAAGTCATTTCAGCACCTAACAGATCATCGCTTCTGTCTAACAGTTTTTGAATATGTTCCATAGCTTTCTGTTGTTTAGTTGCAATTTTAGCAAGTGTTTTGTAGCTAGGTTTTGAACCACAATTAGAGTCATCATCACTAGATGTTTGATAGTGAGTAGTGCGTGTGTTTACCTTGGCAACGCGTGCCATGAAGCAGTAGGTAGAAGCAGAGTAGTCCTTGTCATTTGCATCGGTGTCGGTGATGAAGTCATTGTCTTCAGTGTTGAAGATGGACTTGGCAACGTATGCTGTAGCCAGACTTGCAATGCCTGAGTCGGATTCCTCCTCAGACTCCACCTCCGCCTCCTTAGAAGCAGACTCCTCTGAATCCATTTCCTTGCCAACAAACGCACGTGCCTTGCCAGATGAGCTCTTCTTGTGTGATGAAGACTTTGAGGAAGACTTGGAAGAAGACTTTGAGTATTTATTCTTCTTCTTCTTGTCGTCAGAGTCATATTCCTTGCTCTTCTTCTTCTTTTTGTTCTCATTGTCCCACTGCGGACACTCAGAGATGAAGTGGCAAGGTTTCTTGCACTTGTGACATGTTTTCTTCTTGTAGTCATGAGCAGGAGCTTCATCATTCCTTGAACTTGATCGGGAAGACTTTCTGAAGCCTTTCTTCTTGGTGAATTTTTGGAACTTCTTGACAAGCATAGCAAGTTCCCTTTCAATGTCTTCAGGATCATCAGAACTGCTGTCAGATTCTTCTTCAGATGAGGAGACAGCTTTTGCCTTCAAGGCACGAGTTCGCCCATAGTTTGGACCGTAGATATCTCTTTTCTCCGAAAGCTGAAACTCATGTGTGTTGAGCCTCTCAAGTATGTCAGACGGATCGAGTGTCTTGAAATCAGGACGTTCTTGAATCATCAGGGCCAGGATGTCAAACGAACTATCAAGTGATCTCAGCAGCGTCTTGACGACTTCGTGTTTGGTAATCTCAGTGGCACCGAGGGCTTGAAGCTCATTTGTGATGTCAGTGAGTCGGTCAAATGTGTGCTGGACATTCTCATTGTCATTTCGCTTGAAGCGGTTGAAGAGGTTGCGAAGGACACCGATTCTCTGATCTCTCTGGGTTGAGATGCCTTCATTGACCTTGGAGAGCCAGTCCCAGACCAGCTTGGATGTCTTCAAAGCACTCACACGGCCATACTGTCCTTTGGTCAGATGACCACAGATGATATTCTTGGCAGTAGAGTCCAGTTGAACAAATTTCTTGACATCAGCAGCAGTGACACCTTCTCCAGCCTTGGGAACGCCGTTCTCGACGACATACCATAGGTCGACGTCAATGGCTTCAAGATGCATGCGCATCTTATTCTTCCAGTAGGGATATTCAGTTCCATCGAAGACGGGGCACGTAGCGGAGACTTTAATTATCCCTGCAGTCGACATAGCTAAAACTCCAGGTGGTTAAACCGAATCACACAAAACAAGGGAGCACCTTGCTCTGATACCAATTGAAAGTGCGTTATATCAACTAGAGGGGGGGGTGAATAGGCGATTTTTATGAAAGTCTTTAGAACATAGAAGTTTTGAAGACAACCGATAAAATTAAACCTATTACCATGCAGCGGAAGGTAGACTACACTAGGCAAACCATAGTCAAGTATTCAATGAAGTGAAAGCACAAAGAGTAATTGCAGCTAGGTAGTAAGGATCAGGTAGGAAGATATTGTGAAGCCAAACAGAACACACAGTCACTCAGTGAAGACAAATGATAGTGCAAACATACACTGACTTCACAAGGAGTAACAGTAAGTAAAGGGAAGTGAAGATGAAACCAGTGACTCGTTGAAGACAATGATTTGTTGGACCAGTTCCAGTTGCTGTGACAACTGTACATCTGGTTGGAGCGGCTAGGTATTTAAACCTTAGGACACACAGTCCCGGACACCTAGTCCTGAACACGCAGCTCAGGACACCCAGTCCTCACCGTATTCTCCTTGAGCTAAGGTCGCATAGACCTCGCCCAATCACTTTGGTAAGTCTTCAAGGTAGACTCCCAAATCTTCATAGACTATGTTCAACGACAATCCACAATGTCTCTTGGATGCTCAGAACGCGACGCCTAACCGGCTGGAGGATGCACAGTCCTCAAGTGTAATAAGTCTTCAAATCACACAGACAAGAAGACTTAAGTGATGCCCAATTCTTTCTGGCTCTGGTGGTTAGGGCTTTATCCTCGCAAGGAATTCTCTCTCAAAGGCTTCGAGGTGAGTTGCTCTCAAACGACAAAATCCGTACTTTCAATCTGAGCAGCCAACCATTTATGGTTGTAGGGGGTGGGCTATTTATAGCCACTTGGCAACCCGACCTGATTTGTCCGAAATGACCCTGGGTCACTAAGGAACTGACACGTGTTCCAACGGTCAGATTTCAAACTCACACGGCAACTTTACTTGGGCTACAAGCAAAGCTGACTTGTCCGACTCTGGACAAGATTCGCTCTCATAGTCTTCACTCGAAGACATAGGTTTTTGGTTTAGGCATCACTTCAGTCATTCTGACTGGTTCTCTTGGACCCCACTTAACAGTACGGTGGTTCCTATGACTCAACACAAAAGAAAAAGAACTACGAAAGATCTAAGTCTTCGAGCTCCATAGGCTTCATATCGTGTCTCTTCTTTGTCATAGTCTTCAATGTGAATATCTTCATATACCACCTTTGACTTCAATGTCTTCATACATTTTTAGGGGTCATCTCTGGTAGTAAAACCGAATCAATGAGGGACTTCTACCTGTGTTTATCCTGCAATTCTCACAAACACATTAGTCCCTCAACTAGGTTTGTCGTCAATACTCCCAAAACCAACTAGGGGTGGCACTAGATGCACTTACAATCTCCCCCTTTTTGGTGATTGATGACAAACTAGTTGAAGTTTTCAACGGGGAATATAATCTATGAAATTGTAAAGGATAAGGAATTGTCTTCATAAGTTGTAAGGGCTCCCCCTGAAGATGTGCATATAAGTTAATTTGCTTTTGGAATGCAAATGCACATGGCAGGTTGTACTTGTGGAGATCCACTTCAACTTATGATGACAATCCACTATGCATGTGAAAGTATATGAAGATAATGACATGCATAATGGAAAATGGACGTCTACAGAATGAGCTAAGTGCGGAATTTATCGTCGCACATGCGGAATTTATCTTCGCAAAACAAGGTGGCAAATAAGTAGCAGACAACCATCTAGTTTAAGTGTTACAACTCATAAGAACCAAATGTAGCAAAAACGAGAGTTGTAAGTACGAAGCAAAATATAAAGCACCCGTCCATATGGACCCGCTTGAAGACTATCAATCTCATATGCTTCTCCCCCTTTTGTCAGTAATGACCAAAAAGGTTTGAAGACATAGAGCCTCTACTCATTCCCATGAGGAGTAGGTGAAGTAGCAGGGTTGTTGGTGTTGTTTGGCGGTGCAAAAGAGCTTGGAGGTGCTGAAGGAGGTAGCGGTGAAGTAGCATCGTCTTCTTCCTCAATAATTCTGGCAGTCACTGTGGCAGCAGAGGAAGAGAACTCAGAGTCTTCAAGGGATGGAGTTCCTAGAAGCACAGCCCGCCGAGGAGGTGTGGAGTCAAACTTGAATCTCTCAGAGAAGCCATCCTCTTGAAGATCAGCTTCAGAACACATCACCGTGAGCCCTTTCCATGTGCGGCGACAGGTTTCATGGGCAACGAAAGCATTCTTGGTGGCAAGATTTCGAGTGCGATTAACATCCACCAAGAGGCTTTTCATCTGACGCTTCAGCCAGTCATGATGCCTATCATGTTTCTGATGTAGAGCCACCAGAAGCTCTCGGTCGTTGAGAACACGAGTGCGCTTCTTGCGTCTTGGAGCGGTGGCACTGTCAGTGGCTTCAGTGGAAGCAGGGTGTGGTGCACGTGTAGTGCCAGCCAAAGGATACACCCGAGAAACTGCTTCAACGCCTTCAACGCTCTGAGTAAAACTCTGATGTTCTGCATTCTGAAGACTTAGAGGTTGCTTGGCAGGCTCAGAATATATGACTTCAGTAGACATGTCCACGTCAGGCAAGAAGATCCGATGGTTGCGGGCTGAGGGCTGATACGAGATGGCGGAGTGTAGCTTGATCAGCCGCATGACCCAAGGGGCGTAGAACTTCAAACCAAACAGATCAATGCCTGATGCAGCAAGTTGGCGTATGAAGAAGTCCTGTGCATTGAAGCATTTGCCATGAAGTATATAGAAGACCAAAGTCTTCATTGCACCCTGTAGCTTGGCATTTGGAGAGTGCCCTTTGATAGGCCAGAGAGTTCGCCTGATGATGTGATAGATGGTTCTTGGCAGGTACTCAAGGTCATCAACGAATAACTCTGTGGGATAAGCAGCATCTTGGGGCAATGGCTTCATCATGCTGAGCATCTGACTCATATCAGGTTCTGACCGCTGAAAGATGCTCTCAATAGCTTCAGCATGTAGCTGACAGCCTTGCTCGAAGAGATCGCCAGGAGTGGGCAAGCCAGTGAGCTCAATGATGTCAAATGCATTGGCTTCGTGATGAACGTTGCCAGCCATCCACTCCAGGACCCAAGTCTTCGGATCTCTGCTGTACCCTCTGATATGAAGTGTGGCATAGAATTGAAGCAGCAACTCTTCATTCCAATGCTCTTCGTCAGTAATGAACTGTAGCAGTCCAACTTCCTTGAAGCAATCTAAAGCTTCTTCCAGATAGGGCAGACCAGCTATAGCTTCAACGTCAAGGCGCTTGTGTGGGAAGATGCGACCTTGGTTGTAATGAATGCAAGAGTAATAGCTTCACTGAGGATAGCTCCAGAACCGATCAGATGATATCCTTTCCCTTGAGTAGGGGTTCCTGGAGCTATTGAAGAACGTGTTGTCTGCCCTGAAGCCATTGATGTTGAAGGAGCCAGGTGCTGATGCAGGACCTGGAAACCTTGACAATCTTGGGATTGGCTTCTGGACCTGAGGCCTGTGCTCAACATGATAGTCGAATTGGGGACCGGCAGCAGACTCAGGAACAGAAGTGGCGGGATCAGTGGCTTCGCTGTCTTCTGAAGCTTTTGCTGGGGAGGGCTCCACATTAGCTTCATTGGTGGCTGTGGCAGCCTCACAATTTTCATCCTCCACTTGACTAGCTGAAGGGTCGGTCACAAGAACATTCTCCTGAAGAACTGCTTCTTGGTGGGACAGGGGAGTGGGATCTTGTGGGACTCCTTCTTCTGCGGCTGATGCAGCCAGAATGTCTTCAGCAGAGACTTGAGGCCTTGGACCTTTGCGAAGCCTGCGGAACGCAGACGACGCCTGTGGAGTTGGAGTGGGCTGGGCCTCATTGTCTTCTTCCTCTTGTGGGCGATCCGCCCATGAAGCATCCTGTGCAATTGGCGTCAGTGCACGACCAATGCTGATGAGTTCGCTGTTTTCATGCTAAGGAAGGACTGCACCATCTTCTACATTGTCATGTTGACCAATGTCTTCAGCAGCGATGGGATCAGCTGCTGGAATGTCTTCAGCTTCATGAGCCTCTGTGGAAGCAGGCTTATGAATTGTCAGTTGTCGTTCAGCTTCAGGATAGACCATAGAAATGGGTTCAACTATCAAGGGCTCTGTGGAAGCAGCCCGAGCTTTCTTGGTCTTCCTTTTCTTCTTGGAGGGGGCAGTTGGAGAGGCTTCAGAGTGTTTCCTCTTCCTGGCTTCAGCCTCAGCAGTCCTTGTCTTCTTGAGCTCTGAAGCTGTTGACCGGCTTTTTGGCTTTGAGCCAGTCAGTCTAGTTGGGAAGACAATCGGAACTGCTTCTTGCCTTGGTGCATCAGGTTCAGCCGTAGCAGGCTTCTTCTTCTTCTTTGCGGCCATCCTGGGGTCGATGCCAGGACGCCCAAGTGCCTTGCGCTTCTCAGCCTCATTATAGGCTTGCACACATCTGTCAGCTAGAGTCTTCATGCGCTCATGCGAACCCTGAGCTTCTGCACGCTTCTTCACAAAGGCTTCCTTGAGCTCGTGCATCATTGTTTGAAGTTCTTCACTTCTTGCACGCTGAGCTTGGCCATATGCTTCTTGAACTGAGCCTTTTCATAGTCAATCTTCTGCTTTAGTTCAACAATGCGCTGGGCAATTGCAAGTTCTAAAGCAATGGCGCCTTGGAAGACGACACTGAGGCCAATGGGTAGCTGCAGATCTTCAAAGCTGATGTTTGGTGTGTCAAACCACTCGTCAATGAAGTTGTGGATGATGGTGACATCAAAGAGAGGCAGATCACTGAAGATTTCTGCTTCTTCTTTGCTCTTGATGAGTTGCTCAAGAGCGTCATCTGCAAGATCTTCATCACTTGACAGATCAATGTCGTCATTGCGTAGAATGGAAGTAGCTGTTAGCTCTTTGCCAGTGTGAGACAGAGGCATCTTGGCCTTCTGGGGCTTGGAGACGCGTGATAAGTCTTCAGACTGCACACTGTCTTCAGGAGGTGCAGTTCCCAATGGCTTCGCCCTTGAGATTTTTGATGAAGGGGCCGGCTTTGAAGCTTTTGGCTTCTTCAACTGCTTTGGCTTCGGCACTGCAGGCGCGTCATCGGACTCAGTGTCAGCTGCAGGCTCATTCACTGCAGTCCCTTGAACCAAGATGTAGGTGATGAGGCCTTCAAGGTTGGCGAAAGGACCGATAACATTGGGTTCTGCATGTCGTGTGCCATCTGCCCTTGGAGATGAGGGACCAGGGTTGAAGTCTAACCCAAAAGTCTTCTTGTTCTGCTTCACTGAGTTCTGAGCAAACTGGAAGTTGCGCTTGAACAAATTGTCGTCACGACACCATAGCAGTGACGACGAGTGTGCATCAGCAGGCTGTGGTCCACGGACCATGCATGGATAGAAGCCTTGAGCAATGGCTTCATCTCTGGACCTGGGTAGAAGATTCTTGAATGGGATGTCTCCCCACGGTCTCTTGATGGTGTTTTTCTCAGCATACTCCTGGGTCACAAATCTGTATTTGAACCATTGTTCTGCCCAATATCTTCGAATCCATTGGATTCGGGTCTTGCGCTGACTGTAATCCTCTTCAGGATCTGTCTTGTACATTTTTGAGAGTTCATCTGGCAGATCTCTGGAGGTCTCACCATGACGCTTTCTGCCACCCTTCCTTGCTGCTTTCTCTGAAGCCATAAACTTTAACTTGAAAGGCTTCAAGACGTTCAAGGGCTTCAAAGGTTTTTGTTTGCTGGACCAACAGGAACTGGGTTCGGGAGAATTTATGTGATGCTGTAAGAATTCTGCAAATGAATGCAGACTATGAGAACCAAAGGATTCTCCCACGGACATGTACCTGTGACAGCATTAAGGTGCGAGGGAAGGGGAAGAGGTCATATGCATTCTCAGAAGATTTTGAAGATAAATCAATTTAGAAGACATTGACCTCATCGTGCAAAGACATTCACTCATAGATAAGAAGTTGGTTCCAGATTTGTACGAATCCACAGATCAGTACAAGTGAGGAATCTAACTACTTTGTGAAGCACAAGTGAATATACTAGGCATGTTATGAGATGCAGTATGAGAGAGATCTAGCTTGTGTGAACAGAAACTGCTTGTGGTAGAAAGTGACAAATCCATAGGATCAATGGTGCTGTAAAAAGAGGAAGTTTTATTTACCACACTAAGAACTGCTAGACGGAGTGTAAGATGAGGCCGAGCAGTTCGATCTTCCGTGCCCTAACTTGGCGACGGAGGACACCTACGGCGACGGCGGAGAGGACGATGTCCGCGGTCAGCGTGAAGACGACGTCGGAGAGGTTGCGGCAGTGAAGCGCTTTGTCGCCGGCGTCGTCGAGGGCTAGTGGTGGCGCTAGGGTTCGTGCGAGGGTGGAAGAAGAGATAATGACCGCCGTGAGTGTGTATTTATAGGTACAGGGGCGGCACTGTGCTATTACACAGGTGCCCCTGGCGATTCGCATCTGAGGAACACGTGGCCATTATGCGGAATTTTGGGGTTTGTTCCACGTCCCACGCACGCCTGGATTGTCGGGTGCTCGTTCCTACTTCTCCGGATTTCATGTGGAGGAATGAGCATTGAAAACGAGACTTTTTCTTATCTTCTTGCCAACCTTATCCTTCCCAAGAGAATAGACATCATCAATAATAATTGTGTTGGATAAGTTACCACTAGTGCATGAAGAAGCGAGGTGACCTTTCTCACGACATAGGTAGCAACGTCTACTCTTCACTTTCTTCTCACTTGATTTCTCAACTTGAGAAGCATTAGCTTGAGTCTTCTTGGGAAGAGGCCTTTCTTCAACTTGAGGTTGAGAATGAGAGTGAACTTGTGGCCGCTTCCCTTGTTGCTTGTCACTAATGGGCTTCTTCTTCAATGGGCAAGATCTAACATGATGCCCTTCTACTTTGCACTTGAAGCAAATAATCTTGGCCGAATTCTTGACTTGTTCTTGGCCCTTCTTCTTGATCATCTTGGAATTATTCTTCTTATTGGAGTTGAATCCTAGTCCACCTTTGTCATTGGGGGATTTTTGCACACTCAAGATATTGTTGAGTGTGGATTTCCCTTCATGACTCTTTTCCAAGTCTTTCTTCAAAGAAGTGACTTGGGCCTTGAGCTCTTTGATTTCCTCTACATGGTTAGTCTCAACACAAGTACTAGAGGAAGTATAAGCTTCATCGTTAGAGCAATAAGGCAAGAAAAGCAATTCATCACAAGATGTACCAACATTGTGAGTAGATGGATTACAAGGACTAGCACATGGCAATATAGCATTTTGAATAGAAGTAGTGCTAGTATCCACATGAGGCTCACTAGATGTTACCTTAGCAAGCATGGCCTCATGAGCTAATTTTAGCACATTATGGGATACTAGAAGATCATCATGAGATCTTGTGAGCTTTACATGATTTTCTTCCAACATTCCATAATTGCTAGATAGCAACTCAAGTTGAGCCCTTAGCTCAACATTCTCCTTCAATATGGATGCTTCACAAGAGATAGAGTTAGTAGCACAAGCATCATCATTAGCAACAAGAGGAGAAGACAACTTGGCAAGCTCTTTAGAATATGAAGCTTTAAGTTGAGCATGAGACTCGGTGAGTTTGATGAGCTCACTCTTAATGACCCTTGATCCATTTTCGAGGTGCTCAAAGTCCTCAAGGAGTTTAGCATGCGCAACTTCAAGCTCCTCATTTTTAGTTTCAAAATCGTTGGCCACCTCAAGAGCTCTATCACGAGATTCCCTCACTCTAGATAATTCTAGAGCAAAAGTCTCCTCAAGAGATTCCTTGGTGGTTTGTTCAAGTTCAAGAGCTTGAGAGAGGTCCGCAATTTCATTTGCGTAATCACGCTCATAACCTTCCATTTTATCAATGGTGACCTCATGCTCCTCAAGACGAGATTCCAACTCATCAATATACTTATTGCCCTCAATGGCAATGGACATGATTTCCATGAAGTTGGAATGAGCAATTTCATTTTTATGAAGAGCTTTTAAAAACTATTTCCCCCTTAATTTTTAAGGAGGCAACATTATCATTCTCTTCATCATTATCCTCAACATCATTAGCATCAACATCATCATCAAGAGACATATTGGGTTTCAAAGTAGGAGATACCTTTGAAGCCTTAGCCATAAGGCAAAAAGCAATAGATGATGATGTAGGATCCCTTGAAGCACCATTTAAAACCACATCTTGTTCCATGGAGTGTTGGGTTTCCTCTACATTGTTAGCACAACAACTCGAGGAAATAGATAAATTTTTATCATGGCAACAAGGCATAGCAAGCATATCATCTTGAGATTTAGTCAAGCAATTTCTACATGATATGCAAGAACTATCAACACAAGCATGTGAGACATTTGGAGTGCTCGAAGTGCTAAAGTACAAAGATGGAGCATTGCAACAAGATAGTGATGAAGAGTCATCAACGATAAGCACACTATCATCATTGCAATGACCAACACTACTCACCATAACATTACCTTGTGGCAATCCACATGTAGGTGAAGTAGAAGAAGTTGAGACGACTATACAGCCGGATGTGGAGGGGGAACAACCATCCCCACAAAACTTGGACACGCCATATTTATCTTGAAGCTTTGTCCACAACTCATGAGCATCCCGGAACGGCATGAGTTGAAATATAACTACATTGCTCAAAGCATCAAAAAGCACATTAGAAGATTGAGCATTGAGATAAGAGTTTTTCTCATCCTCTAAAGATAATCTTTGGGGATCCTTCGGAGGAGAAAAACCCATATCTACAATTCGCTCTAAATTTGGGTCCATGACCCTAAAGAGATTAAGCATGCGAATTACCCAAACATCAAAATTTGTGCCATCGAAACTAAGAGTGTCAGAGAATCCTAATCCCCTAGTCGACATCCTTACTCTCTAGGCGGTTAAGCCCTATAAAGAGAGACGAGGCTCTGATACCAACTGAAAGATCGTGGATGTCGCCTAGAAGGGGGGGTGAATAGGCGTTTTAAAATAATTACGGTTTAGGCTTGAACAAATGCAGAATAAACCTAGCGGTTAATTTGTCAAGCACAAAACCTAAAACAACTAGGCTCACCTATGTGCACCAACAACTTATGCTAAGCAAGATAAGCAACTATGTGATAGCAAGAAATATGACAAGAAACAATATGGCTATCACAAAGTAAAGTGCATAAGTAAAGGGCTCGGGTAAGAGATAACCGAGGCATGTGGAGACGATGATGTATCCCGAAGTTCACACCCTTGCGGATGCTAATCTCCGTTTGGAGCGGTGTGGAGGCACAATGCTCCCCAAGAAGCCACTAGGGCCACCGTAATCTCCTCACGCCCTCGCACAATGCAAGATGCCGTGATTCCACTAAGGGACCCTTGAGGGCGGTCACCGAACCCATACAAATGGCAACCCTTGGGGGCGGTCACCGAACCCGTACACTTTGGCAACCCTTGGGGGCGGTCACCGGAACCCGTCAAATTGCTCGAGGCAATCTCCACAACCTAATTAGAGACCCCGATGCTTGCCCAGAGCTTTAGACCACAATGATTGAGCTCCGAACACCACCAACCGTCTAGGGCACCCAAGCACCCAAGAGGAACAAGCTCAAGGGTACCAAGAACCCAAGAGTAATAAGCTTCTCAACTTGTAACTTCCACGTATCACCGTGGAGAACTCAAACCGATGCACCAAATGCAATGGCAAGGGCACACGGAGTGCCCAAGTCCTTCTCTCTCAAATCCCACCGAAGCAACTAATGCTAGGGAGGCAAATGAGAGGAAGAACAAGAAAGAGAACACAACGAACTCCAAGATCTAGATCCAAGGGGTTCCCCTCACATAGAGGAGAAAGTGATTGGTGGAAATGTGGATCTAGATCTCCTCTCTCTTTTCCCTCAAAAACTAGCAAGAATCCATGGAGGAATTGAGAGTTATCAAGCTCAAAGAAGGTCAATAATGGGGGAAGAACACGAGCTCAAAGGATAAGGTTCATTGGGGAAGAAGACCCCCTTTATAGGAGGGGGAAAATCCAACCGTTATGTGCTCAGCCCGCACACAAGCGGTACTACTGCTCCACAAGCGGTACTACCACTCAGGCAGAAGAAACAGGGAAAAGGAGCAACAAAACATGAACCTTGGGGCGGTAGTACCGCAGGAGATAGCGGTACTACCGCTGGGTTAAGCGGTACTACCGCTCCCTTTGGCGGTACTGCCGCGCAGAGCGAAGGGGAAAGGGAAAGAGGGAACCAGGCGGTACTACCGCGGAGGAAGGGCAGTACTGCCGCTAAGGAGCGGTACTGCCGCACTACTGCCGCAGCGAGGTACCGCACAATCCGATACAGAAAAAGACCCCTAGAATCGATGCGGTAGGGACCTGGTAAGCCAGCGGTAGTACTGCTGCGGAGTCACCACCGGTACTACCGCTGCGGAGCGGTACTGCCGCTTGAGACCCCTCAGCGGTACTACCGCTGGGTACCACGGTACTACCGCTGGGACCCTGACAAAAACCACACTCAAGAAAACAAGAACTTCCATAACTTCTGCATATGAGCTCTGAATTGAGCAAACTCAAGCTTGTTGGAAACAAGATGACGGGTAGCATCAAAACATCGACTGGTTATAGTAAGAAGAGGCAGGGGAGGTATGCCTAACAAAAAGAGGAGTGAAACCTCCAACCAATAAGAACCGGCAAAACCTCCAACAACGAAAACATCATAGAAGATGCAAGCGAATTCCGTTTTCGATGAACTCAAGCTTGTCAACAAGATGACCGTAAGCTCTAAGACTCACAAAGAGAACCAAACAAGAACCAAGAAAGATGATGCAAGGATGCAATGGTTTGAGCTCTCAACGAACGATACGATCAAGCTACCCATCGAGAGCCCCCCTTGATAGTATGGCAATCGATCCTATAACCCGGTCTCCCAACTACCAACATGAGACCAGTAAAATAGAAAACCTATCAAGGGCAAACCTTTGCCTTGCACATGGTCCACTTGAGCTAGATGATGACGATCTTGACTCCCTCAAGTTGGACCACCTTTCTTGATTGTGTTGGCTCGATGAAGACTAGTTGATTTATCCCCCATACTCCACTATGGGTGAGCCTTTCTTCCGCACATCTTCACAAGTCCATTGTCACCACAAAGGATGGCAAGCTTCAAGCATTTGATCTCTTCGTGATGCTACACTTGAACTTGCACACCGCAACCTTTCTTGATTGTGTTGACTCGATGAAGACTAGTTGATTGCTCCCCCATACTCTACTATGGGTGAGCTACTCTTCCGCACATCTTCACAGGTCCATTGTCACCACAAAGGACAGCAAGCTTCAAGCATTTGATCTCTTCGTGGTGCTCCACTTGAACTTGCACACCGCAACCTAACCCCACAAAGAACCCTCATGAAGACCATGGGTTAGTACACAAAGCGTAATTGACAATGCTTACCATACCATGGGATCACTTGACCCCTCTTGGTACATCTTCTACGCTTTGTGGGTTGATCAACTTCATTCACTCTTTAACTTAGTCTTGATCAACCTCTCACAAGACCAATCTTTAGGTAATTCCTTGAATAGCACCTTGGTCGACACAAACTCTCCTTGAAACCAACGCATGTACTCCAAGAAAAGCCTATGGACAAAACCTTCAAATATAACTCAAGGCAACCATTAGTCCATAGAGATTGTCATCAATTACCAAAACCAAACATGGGGGCACCGCGTGTACTTTCACCTGCTCCCTCCTCCCCGCGGCCGGCTATGCTGTCGCGCAGGCCTCACCGCCCCACCATACTCCCATCGCTGGCCTAGCCATCCCTCTACTCACCCACACCTGTTGTTATTCTCTGGCGACGGCAGACGAACCGGTAAAGCCTCGTACAGTCGTACTCCCCTCCGCGTGGGAAACAACTGCCGAGTCTTCCCTGCCTCCGTGTCGTTCCCTTTCGTAGGCCTGGTGCTCTCAGCGCGGCTTGGTCAATGTGGTCAACAACCGACATGCATCTGAAGTGGACTGTACGTGGAGAGGCTGACAGCTGGGTCCATGGCCGCACGCAAGGATATGCCTCCTTATTACGCGCAAAATAATGATTCCTCCACCTGACATCTGGGACCCACCGAAAGGGCCTCTGTATTTTGCGAAAAAAAACAATACCGCCACTGACAGCTCGGACCCACCAGCTATATCTTCGCACGCAAGGAAGTGTGTCCTTATTACGCACAAAAAATGAATACCCCCCCCCCCTTCTAGCTGGGACCCGGTATAGTGGCAGGCTGACTTGTGGGCCTACTAAGTTGACGGGGACGGAGGGCTTTGTCAACTTAGTCAATATGCATGATTCTAGCTCCAGTGATCGTACGATGTCCATTCAACGGCCGTAGTGCTTCTTCAACCTCTGGTCTTCTTGCTCTAGCCGCTCAAACCAGCGCCGATCATGCCTCGTGCTCCAGCCTCCCATGGCCGGCTGCGATGCGGCGGAGGCCTCACCGCCCCCTACTACTCCCACCGCTAGCCAGGCCATCCCTGTACTCACCCACACCCCCTGTTATTCTACAGTGACGGCAGCCTCACACCGCAGCGAACCAGTGAACCCTCATACTCCTCTACGCGTGGGCATCCACTGCCGCATCTTCCCCGGCTCCGCGTCATCCCCTTCCTAGGCCTCGCCGTCGTCCACCGCCCTGGTGCTCTCGGCACGGCGTGGTCAACGTGGTCAAGGAACGACTTCCATCGGAAGAGTACTGTACGTGGAGAGGCTGACAGCTAGGTCCACGGCAGCCGCAAGGAAGTGCCTCCTTATTACGCGAAAAATAATTATTCCTCCACCTGACAGCAGGGACCCACCGGACGGACCATCGTATTGGCGAAAAAAATGTTTCCCCCTGACTGCTGGGACCCACCGGACGGGCCACCGTATTTCGTGAAAAAAACATTCCCCCCGCTATCAGCTCGGACCCACCGGAAGTGTCGCCTTATTACGCACAAAAAAATGAATACTCCCCCTGCTAGTTGGGACCCACCTTGGTGGGTGGCTGACTTGTGGGCCTACTAAGTTGACGGGGAGGAGTGCTTTGTCAACTTAGTCAATATGAACGATTCTAGCTCCAGTGACCGTACTATGTCCATCCAACGGTCGTTGTGCTTCTTCAACCTCTGGTCTTCTTGCTCCAGCCGCTCAAAGCAGCGCCGGTCGTGCCGCATGCTCCTGCCTCCCGTGGCCGGCTATGCTGCCGTGGAGACCTCACCACCCCCTACTATTCCCACCGCTGGCCAGGCCCTGCGGCGATGGCAGCCTCACACCGCAGCCGAACCAGTGAACCCTCATACTCCTCTCCGTGCGGGCTTCCACTGCTGCGTCTTCCCCGGCTCCGCGTCGTCCCCTTCCTAGGCCTCACCGTCGTCCACCGCCCTGGTGCTCTCGGCGCGGTGTGGTCAACGTGGTTAAGGAACGGCTTCCATCAGACGTGGACTGTACGTGGAGAGGCTGACAGCTGGGTCCACGACCGCAGCAATGAAGTGCCTCCTTATTACACGCAAAATAATTATTCCTCCACCTGACAACAGGGACCCACCGGACGGGCCACCGTATTTCACAAAAAAATGTTTCCCCCTGACTGCTGGGACCCACCAGCTACATCTTCGCACACAAGGAAGTGCGTCCGAGCAAAAAAAACGATTCGCCCCTGATACGTCTCCAACGTATCTATAATTTTTGATTGCTCCATGCTATATTATCTACTGTTTTGGACTATATTGGGCTTTATTTTCCACTTTTATATTATTTTTGGGACTAACCTATTAACCGGAGGCCCAGCCCAGAATTGTTGTTTTTTTGCCTATTTCAGTGTTTCGGATAAACAGAATATCAAACGGAGTCCAAATGGAATAAAATCTTCGGGAACATGATTTTCTCACCGAACGTGATCCAGGAGACTTGGACCCAACTGCAAGGGATCAAAGAGGAGGTCACGGGGGTGGGGGGCGCCCCCCCCTAGGGTGCGCCCCCTGCCTCGTGGGCCCCTCGGTGCTCCACCGACGTACTCCTTCCTCCTATATATACACACGTACCCCCAAAGGATCAGAACAGGAGCCAAAAACCTAATTCCACCGCCGCAACTTTCTGTATCCACGAGATCCCATCTTGGGGCCTGTTCCGGAGCTCCGCCGGAAGAGGGCCGTCATCACGGAGGGCTTCTACATCATCATAGCCCCTCCGATGAAGTGTGAGTAGTTTACCTCAGACCTTCGGGTCCATAGTTAGTAGCTAGATGGCTTCTTCTCTCTCTTTGAATCTCAATACAAAGTTCTCCCCCTCTCTTGTGGAGATCTATTCGATGTAATCTTGTTTTTGCGGTGTGTTTGTTGAGACCGGTGAATTGTGGGTTTATGATCAAGTCTATCTATGAATAATATTTGAATCTTCTCTGAATTCTTTTATGTATGATTGGTTATCTTTGCAAGTCTCTTTGAATTATCCGTTTGGTTTGGCCAACTAGATTGGTAGTTCTTGCCATGGGAGAAGTGCTTAGCTTTGGGTTCGATCTTGCGGTGTCATTACCCAGTGACAGAAGGGGTAGCAAGGCACGTATTGTATCGTTGCCATCGAGGATAACAAGATGGGGTTTATTTCATATTACATGAATTTATCTCTCTACATCATGTCATCTTGCTTAAGGCGTTACTCTGTTTTTAACTTAATACTCTAGATGCATGCTGGATAGCGGTCGATGAGTAGAGTAATAGTAGTAGATGCAGAATCGTTTAGGTCTACTTGTCATGGACGTGATGCCTATATACATGATCATGCCTAGATATTCTCATAATTATGCTCAATTCTATCAATTGCTCAACAGTAATTTGTTCACCCACCATAGAATACTTATGCTCTTGAGAGAAGCCACTGGTGAAACCTATGGCCCCCGGGTCTATTCTCATCATATCAATCTCCATTACTTTTATATTGTTTTGATTTTTTACTTTGCCTTTACTTTTTACTTTGCATCTTTATATCAAAAATACCAAAAATATTCTATCTATCAGATCTCACTCTCATAAGTAACCGTGAAGGGCTTGACAACCCCTAATCGCGTTGGTTGCGAGTAGCTATCGCTTTGTGCAGGTACGAGGGACTTGAGCGTGGGCTCCTACTGGATTGATACCTTGGTTCTCAAAAACTGAGGGAAATACTTACACTACTCTGTTGCATCATACCTTCCTCTTCGGGGAAAACCAACGCAAGCTCAAGACGTAGCAGCCCCCTTGACTGCTGGGACCCACCAGCTACATCTTCGCATGCAAGGAAGTGCCTGACAGTCGGGACCCACCTGGTCGAAGCGTACGTAGCATTGTCATTCTGGTCGCGAACGTGTGCATACATACTGGTTTATGTAGGGGCGCGCATGTGTCGTAGTAGAGGCGCGCACGTAGCATGTACACGTACGTACAGTGGCCAGTGCGCAAGAAAGAAAATACGGCCATGTACGTACATACGGGCAGGGTCTCGAACGCCTACTCACGCATACGTATGGCCAGGGCTCGTGTACATGGCTGGGTTGGAATGGAGAAACAACGTCGTCGTCGTGTTCATGGGGAGCCAACCGGCTGGGTCGAAACGGAATGCGTCGTCGTGTTCATCGGGAGGGCTTGGACGGAACAGCCGATGGAAACGAGGCATGGCGTACCGCAGAACGGAGGAAACGGCCATGTGTTCGACCGGCCATGTTCGAAACGGGGTCCTGTTCATCGGGAGGGGTCTGGCGTACCGCAAAACGGAGGAAACAGACCTCCTACGGTCGAAACGGGGGTCCTGTTGACCGGGAGGGGTGTGGCGTACCGCAAAACTGAGGAAACGGACTTGTGTTGGAGCGCTACGGTATAAACGGGGGTCTTGTTCATCGGGAGGAGTGTGGCGTACCATAAAATGGGACTCCACGGGATACTGTTCATCTCCACTGTCGACCCCCTCCAGCCTCCACGGGCTACTGTTCATCCACAGTCGACCTCCTCCAGCCTCCACCTGCGACTATTCATCCACGGGCTCCTGTTCATCCAGCCTCCACCGCGCGCTACTCCACCGGCTACTGTTCAACCAGCCCTCTCCACGGGCTCCTGTTCAACCACCCCTCCACGGGCTACTGTTCATCCAGCCCTCCACCATCTACTGTTCATCCTGCCCTCCACGGGGTCTTGTTCATCCAGCCCCAACCGGCTTGATCGATCGGGGTCCTGTTCATCCAGAGGCAACACCACGGGGTCCTGTTCATCCACCCCCACCGGGAACTGTTCATCCACCCCCCCCCCCAGCATGCTCACTGTTCATCCAGAGGCAGCATCAATCGGCTTCAGTTAGCAGCAGTAGCGAAGGAATCGCTCGATCGGGTTCAGTTAACAGCCATCGATCGATCGCTCGGGTTCAGTAACGCATAGCCTGCAGTGCAATCGCTCGGGTTCAGTTAGAGCCCAACGCCGTGCTCGGGTTCAGTTAGAGCCCAACGCCTCGCACCCACGCGCATGCGTCTACGAGAGAAACGCGCATCGCCCGGCCCCGACCACCCACCGTAACCGGGAACACCCCAATATTTTCCTCGCCCTCGCTTCTACCACGGGTTTTTCCGTCATGAACGGCCCAAAGAATGTCATGCAGCTGCGTCTCTGGCCCGCCCAGGACGAAAAGCCCATTTTCTGTCATGATTTTTGGTCACGGAAGTTGGACCCCACCACATCTATGATGATACCGGGGTTTGTCACAATTATCATCATAGAAGTGTCATAGGTATGACAGAAAAAAATTCGTTCAGCCCAAAATGTCACGGATGTGTCTCTTTTTTGTAGTGGAGTATTTGTCAAGTTATCAAGCAGATGCCTTGTTTATTTGTATTTGGTTGTTAGGTTGCTTTTTTTAGCATTTGTCCAGTTATCAAGCACATGATTGGTGGACACGCAATGAAGGTTAAAGTATTTCATCCAGACTACAATGAGCATCGAGAAGTCGTAATGAAGACAGTGAAGGATGGACGGGCAGCCATCACAAGGGGTTGGCCTAGAGTTGTGCACGCATTACGCATGGAGGAGGGCACAATATGGGCATTTCGCTTCACCTTCTCCAGCAACCAGAATGTCTTTCGCCTCTCTCTTTACAGTCTTTAGTACAACTGTGGTTCATCATTCTTTACTTGGTGCTTCTGTAGTTCTTCAGTATCTGTACCTGTGCATTGGTGGTTGAACCTATATTTGTAATAAACATGGTTGGATATGAAATAAGTGATTGCCTACTTTCAAATTCAAAACATGTCATTTTGAAATTAGGGATTACACTACACACGGTTTGCGAAAGTGAAACGTCTGCGATAGACATGGAGATCAGAAACGTTTCTAGGATCCACTACATGTGCGATCAATCTCCACCGCACACACAGCATCCTCTTGAAAACTGTTTGCGTTAGGCCACCTTGTGCAAATGTTTACCACATAAAAACTATGTATGATGGACAGCCTTTGCCACACAGTTTCTTCTATGCACCGTGTGTGATGCATTCAATAACGCAAACGATAAAATTGTTAATATCATGTGCAATGGCAACGCTATCACAAATAATTTAACGGGGAAAATTATGTGTGATGTAGCTGTGAACGAAAATGTTTCCTTTGGAGCGACTGTGTGGGATGTACATACGAACGGAAACATTTAGCCGGGACTGACTGTGTGGGATGTACTTGCGACCGGAAACAATTTCGCGTGTATAATTGTATATTTTTAGCTCTATTATATGTATTTCCGTATTTGAGCGCTCACCGGTTGCACACGAACTCATTTTGCCGAGCGTGTGTGCCAGGAGGGCATATCCCCGACGGTTTCTGGGTCGTGTGGGAAGGACCCCCCTATCACCGTCACTCACTAGGCGATGGTTCCAAATGCCATCGTGGAAAGGGGTTAAAACTCGTTTGTATAACACTGGCGCATACCAGTGGCGCGCCCTACCCCAGGGCACGCCCCCGAGCTTGTGGGGCCCCTGGCAGGCCTCCAAGGCCCATTGATGTCTACTACACAACCTTCTTCTTGTAGACGTTGTTGGGCCTCCAAGTGCAGAGGTTTGTAAGACAGTAGCAAATTTCCCTCAAGTGGATGACCTAAGGTTTATCAATCCGTAGGAGGCGTAGGATGAAGATGGTCTCTCTCAAGCAACCCTGCAACCAAATAACAAAGAGTCTCTTGTGTCCCCAACACACCCAATACAATGGTAAATTATATAGGTGCACTAGTTCGGCGAAGAGATGGTGATACAAGTGGTATATGGATAGTAGATAAAGGTATTTGTAATCTGAAATAATAAAAACAGCAAGGTAACGAATGATAAATGTGAGCATAAACGGTATTGCAATGATAGGAAACAAGGCCTAGGGTTCATACTTTCGCTAGTGTAAGTCCTCTCAACAATACTAACATAATTGGATCATAAAACTATCCCTCAACATGCAACAAAGAGTCACTCCAAAGTCACTAATAGCGGAGAACGAACGAAGAGATTATGGTAGGGTACGAAACCACCTCAAAGTTATTCTTTCCAATCAATTCGTTGGGCTATTCCTATAAGTGTCACAAACAGCCCTAGAGTTCGTACTAGAATAACACCTTAAGACACAAATCAATCAAAATCCTAATGTCACCTAGATACTCCAATGTCACCTCAAGTATCCGTGGGTATGATTATATGATATGCATCACACAATCTCAGATTCATCTATTCAACCAACACAAAGGACCTCAAAGAGTGCCCCAAAGTTCTACCGGAGAATCACGACGAAAACGTGTGCCAACCCCTATGCATAGGTTCCCAATGTCACGAAACCCGCAAGTTGGTCACCAAAACATACATCAAGTGGCACGTGGTATCCCATTGTCACCACATATATCCACGGCAAGACATACATCAAGTGTTCTCAAGTCTTTAAAGACTCAATCTGATAAGATTACTTCAAGGGGAAAACTCAATCCATTACAAGAGAGTAGAGGGGGGAAGAAACATCATAGGATCCAAATATAATAGCAAAGCTCGCGATACATCAAGATCGTATCACCTCAAGAACACGAGAGAGAGAGAGAGAGATCAAACACATAGCTACTGGTACATACCCTCAGCCCCGAGGGAGAACTACTCCCTCCTCATCATGGAGAGCACCGGGATGATGAAGATGGCCACCGGAGAAGGATTGCCCCCTCCGGCAGGGTGCTGGAACGGGTCTGGATTGGTTTTCAGTGGCTACGGAGGCTTCTGGCGGCGGAACTCCCGATCTATTGTGCGTTCTGGAAGTTTTAGGTTACGTAGGTATATATGGGTGCAGGAGGTACGTCGGAGGAGCTACGGGGGCCCCACGAGGCAGGGGGCGCGCCCTAGGGGGGGCGCCCCCCACCCTCGTGAGCACCTCCCGTATCTCCTGACGTGGAGTCCAAGTGCCCTGGATTGCTTTCCTTCCAAAAATAACTTCTCCAGTTGATTTTGTTCCGTTTCGACTCCGTTTGATATTCCTTTTCTTCGAAACACTGAAATAGGCATAAAACAGCAAATCTGGGCTGGGCCTCCGGTTAATAGGTTAGTCCCGAAAGTAATATAAAAGTGGATAATAAAGCCCAATATTGCCCAAAACAGTAGATAATATAGCATGGAGCAATCAAAAATTATAGATACGTTGGAGACGTATCACCCATCTTCTCCTATATGATGCCATTTGACCTAGAAAAAACCAGAAGAAGACTTTCGGGACGAAGCGCCGCCGTCTCGAGGCGGAACCTGGGCAGGAGCACTTTTGCTCTCCAGCAGAGCGGTTCCGTCGGGGACACTCCCCTTTGGGAGGGGGAAATCGAAGCCATCGACATCACCAACGATCCTCTCATCATGGGAGGACCAATCTTCACCAACATCTTCACCAGCACCATCTCATCTCAAATCCTAGTTCATCTCTTGTATTCAATCTTTGTCCCAAAACCTCATATTGGTACATGCGGGTTGCTAGTAGTGTTGATTAATTACATCTTATACTTGATGCTAGTTGGTTTATTTGGTGGAAGATTATATGTTCAGATCCTTAATAATATTTAATACCCCTCTGATCTTGAACATGGATATGATTTGTGAGTAGTTACTTCTGTTCTTGAGGACACGGGAGAAGTATGGTTATAAGTAATCATGTAAATTTGGTATTCGTTCGATATTTTGATGATATGTATGTTGTTGCTTCCTTTAGTGGTGTCATGTGAACGTCGACTACATGACACTTCACCATACTTGGGCCTAAGGGAAGACATTATGTAGTAATAGGTAGATGATGGGTTGCTAGAGTGACAGAAGCTTAAACCATAGTTTATGCGTTATTCCACAAGGGGCTGATTTGGATCCATATGTTTCATGTTATGGTTAGATTTATCTTAATTCTTCTTTCGTAGTTGCAGATGCTTGAGAGAGGGGATAATCATAAGTGGGAGGCTTGTTCAAGTAAGAAGAGCACCGAAGCACCGGTTCACCCACATATCTAATTATCAAAGTAGCAAACCCTAATCAAACAAACATGATGGAAGTGACTAGATGATAATTCCTATGTGTCCTCGAGAGCACTTTACTTTTATATAAGAGAACTTCCCAGCCTGTCCTTTGCTATAAAAAGGATTGGGCTACCTTGTTGCACCTTTTCTACTTTTCGGATCTATCACTGTTACTTATGACAGTGGCAGAGAATACCTTGGTAAAAACCGCTTGTCATTTCCTTCTACTCCTCATTGGGTTCGATACTCTTACTTATCAAAAGGAATACGATTGATCCCCTATACTATGGGTAATCAATTCCCGCGGTGACATTGGGGTAATCTAGGCATAGAGGTTGATGCACGTTTACTCATTCTGTCAAACATAATGACGAGCATTTTCTGCCTGCATGGTTAGCACTGGAGTAATAGGCAATGCATGGATAGTTTTCTTTGGCACCCAGATAGCTTTCTTTGGGGGGCCATTCCTGCTGTTTGGTCCAACATAGCGAGCAATAGCCTTACCATATTGGTTTTTGAATAACTTATAGTTGTCCAGAGAATCATCATTAGGATATTCAGGGATGTGAGAGTTACATCCCAAAAGCAAAGCTGGATCGAGCGTTTTGCTCTTGGAAGGCACACATACAGTTCGAGGATATTGATCAGGCTCCCAGTAGGAGTCATTTTCATTCAGTTTCCTTTCGAAACCGATACCTTCCTTCCTGGGATTTTTGTGAAGAATGGATTTCTTCAGAACATCACAAAGGGTTTGATGCCCTTAGAGAAATTTGAACATTCCTGTCTAAAGAAGATCCTTCAACCTAGCATTTTCATCATAACCATTTACCTCGACAGAGGGGTTAGCATTCACATAAGATTCAACATTTGATTCAGCATTATTTCGATCAAGGCATTTTAAGCAAGGTGGAACAAACACTTCATGTTTCTCTTTAAGTTGTTGGGTGAGAAGAGAATTTTCTCTCATCAAATCCTCATGAGCCTCTCTCGGCACCTCGAGTTCCTGTTTCCTTTTCAGGTAATCATAGGTCAATCTCTCGTGGTCGGCTGAGAGAAAATCATGACTATTTGATAGTTCTTCCATTCATGACATGAGAGTGGAATGCTCTTCTCTCAACGACTGGTTTTTCTCCATCTCCTCAACCAACAACCCTTTAGACTTCCTGAGGATTTTCTCCATCTCCTTAATTTTCTCAATATTCTCGGGGAGGGCCTTCAACTTCCTTTGTCAACAAACCAACGAGAGGCACAATGCACGAGAAGCACCAACGTTGTTGACGAAAAGATTCAATCCGCTGAGACCAAACCATGACACCTTAAGGCTACTGGTGCAGCCGAGTCCACACCTCGACAAAGAGCCACACACCGCCGAGGCTACAACACACCAGCGGGGCCTCCGGCAATAATTGAAGGGCATCATGGAGCTGAATCCACACCCAGATAGTTTCGTAGGCACGCACACTCGCCATTAGCCGGCTTCAGAAAGTAATCTCCACCCGTCCTTAGAAGCTCGCAAAACCTAAAGACGATGATATTAGGCGAGAGTTTTTTTTTCGACGGTTCTTGTGTTTGTGGGTCAGTGTCAGTCGCTCCTAAATTATCTGAGCCGCTCTCGCTCATGTGTAATTGGCCCAGGTGCCGAATTGGACGCTAATGCTTAAAATATAAGGTTTGCTGGGAATGGTTTTTCCGGCGAACGCAAGAATTGTCGTGCCAAAATAACTTAAATTATGATGTTGTCGTACAGGATTTGCCATGTATGGAATCAAAAAATGCCATGTTGTTGGAAAGAATTGTCGTGCCATCCAGCGTAATTTCTAGAAAATTGCCATGTGTTTGATCTCGATCGGACGATCGTCATGGCTTCCGCTCAGAGCCCCTAAAAACTTGGGCGCCCCTATATGTCGCGTTCAGCGTGAGAGGAGGAACCCTCGCTGAACGGGAGACCGAGATGGGCCGACCCAGAAGCGCAGGCGGCCACAGCCTCCTTTTTTTGTTTTTGTTTTTTGCTTTATTTTTGTGCTTTTGTTTATACTTTACAAAAAACATTTGAAAAATGTTGACCAAGCATTTGGAAAATATTGACCAAGTATTTAAAAAATGTTGGACAAGTATTGGAAAAATGTTAATCAAGAATTTTGAACATGTTGAACAAATATTTAAAAAACATTGAACAAGTATTTGAAAATGTTACTCAAGCATTTGGAAAATATTTAGCGAGTATAGAAAAGTTGTTGATCATGTATTAAAAATGAAGATTTTTTTGTCATTTATAAACAAATTAATCAAGAATTTAAAAAAACGTCAAAGAAGTATTTGAAAAATGTTAATCAAACATTTGGAAAATGTTAAATGTGTACAGAAAAAAGTATGGCCTTGTATGAAGAAATGATGATTTTTTTATCATGTATATAAAAATATTACTCAAGCATTTGAAAAATGTTCAACAAGTGTTTGAATATGTCAATCAAGAATTTGGAACATGTTAAATGGATATAGATAAAATGTGACCATGTAATAAAAAATATTAAACTTTTTATTTTAAAACTATTAATCAAGCATTTGAAAAAGTTTAAAAGTGTGTGTGAAAAATATTGACCAAGTATTCAAAAAATCTTAATCTTGTATTTAAAATATATTAATCACTCATTTGAAAAATGTTAAAAATATGTTTTATTAAAAATGTTGACCATGTATGAAAAAATGATAAATTTGTTTTCTTACAATTTTAAACATGTATTAGAAAATTTATTATTGGCATATACAAGAAATGTAGAATGAAAACAAGAAAGAAACAAAGTAGAGCAAAAAATAAACTAAATAAAAGGAAAATGAAAAAAAATGAAGTAATGGATGCAAAAAGAATGAAAAACAAATAAAACCAAGAAATAAATAAATAAAAACCAGAGGATGAAAAAAAAGCAAGAAAACCATTGAAGACTGGGAAAAGAAACATATAAGAACAAGGAAAATCGATGAAAACCAGAAAAGAACGGAAGAAAACAGATGACAACCAAGAGAGAATAAATAAAAACCAAAGAAAAAACAACAAAAACCAAGAAAAGAAACAAATATAAACAAAGAATAAACAACAAAAATCGATGAAAACGAGGAATGAAAGGAAAAAAATGAAAAAGAAATATAAACACAAATATCAGTTAAGAAGCGAAGATCCCCTCTCCCGCCCCCCCCCCCCCCCCCAAAAAAAAAAAAAAAAGAAGAAAAAAAAAAAAAAAAAAACAAGATGCGAGCGAACCAGCGAACTCACGCAATGGAACGAATCCAGCGAAGGAAAAGAAATAAGACGGGAAACGGGTTGGCCCTGTTGCTAAGTACGTGAGGAAAGCTTCAACTAGATGAAAGAATGCGCTCAGGGTATGGGTACGGATGGAGCTACCCCATATCCTTACCTGTCCGCCCTCCATCACCCATACTTATACATGTTAAGGGTATAATTTTTTTCCTATACCTGTCACCCGACAGGGTACATGGTACCCGCGGGTAAAAACACCCGCATTTACAACATATCAATTGAGTAGAAAATAGTTGTAAAAAGCAACATATAATCATAAATTATTAATAGGAACACATTTTAAACAACAATGTATTGTAACAACAACATATTCTCATAAACACAAATACTTGCCTATAAAGTGACATATAAAAATGTAAATAACAACACATAATCATAAAATAACAACACATATGCATACACTTTAAATTCATGAAATCATGATAAATTATAGAGATAATTTGAAGACACATTAGAATTTTTACCTGACGTGATTAGAAGGGGAAATGAATACATTCGGATATTAACAGAAACCCACATGTTAACATTTTAGATGGGTACATGGGTACGCGGGCATGGGTTATACGATCCCATACCCGTAACCTCTCTACCTGATGGGTATGATATTTTCTCATTTAAGTAGCCATGGGCAACTTTTTGTCCCATACCCTTATCTTAATAGGGTTTTTACCCACAGGATACGCGGGTAATGTGTATCCATTGCCATCCCTACGCTTAATGCGAGATATAGTCCTCGCGTAAAAGATTGATGTTCGCTGATTAAAAATGTCCTTAGCTAATCAGTTGTAGAGTTGGGCCATGTCCAATATGCATAGCAAACTGTTTGGCACTAGTACATCACCGACAAGGTGAACCCGGCTCAGGTAGGCAAAGCAGCGGCAACGGCGTGTCAGTGGCTCGTTCTAACGTTAATAATGGTCATTCATAGTTTTAGATCTCGATGCAATTTTTATAATGTTTAAGATGATTTTACTTTTGATGAAATTTTAAATAAAACTCATTCTTTCATAAAAAAATGTGTTAGAATGCCAAACGATTTGAAATGATTTCGATAAGAATTGGTTTCATCCCATTCTCTTTCACTCTGCCTCTGCTTCCCCTTACTTTGCATTCGCACCCTCCTCTTCCACAACCGTCGTACTTCAGCCGCCGCCTAGGTATTGCCGGACGTCCTTAGCCCCACCCACGCGCATGCTTACCTTGTACAATGGCGTCGTTCACCCAAGTTTCGTCCACAACCAGGTACCCATCGCCCCCTATCGACGCCGTCTATGGCGGACACCACGTTCGGCAGGTGTTCGGTCAAATGCAATTGAACTTATTTTTGAATTTTATGTCGTCGTTTAGAGTAAGAAGGACGAGAGGATACTCCACGAAGGAGGATGAGTTCTTGTGTGATGCGTGGTTGGCCGTATCTGCGGACTTCGTAGGAGGGAGCAGAATGGGGGTCGTTTGGCAGGGCGTGCATGGTTTGTTTCATGCGCAAAAGCACATTACGTCCTATGACATGCACATCATCCATGAACGCAGTGTCAAATCCTTAGTGTGTCAATGGTACACCATGCAGAGCTCCGTCACGAAGTATTGTGGCGTGGTTGATCGGCTGAAGGCAATATGACCATTGCGCACGACAATCATGGAGATAGTAAGTTGTGTTTCTTCTTGCTCTGCATGTTTATTGAGTCATTCACTCATTGTTGTTGTACACATTGTGTAGTCTACACACGATGCCGTGAAGTACTGCAGATCAGGGGACGGCCATTCACGCACATACATTGTTGATGAAGCTTAAGATACAATATGTGTGGGATTAGATGATCCATCCATGAAAAACTGAATATCCGGTTAATCTTGTTAAATTTAATTTGTTGTTGTACTAGACATACTTACATGCTATTTCTGAATGATTTATGCTATTTTATATTCAAATTTTGATGATTTTTGTTGTGTTTGACGAAAATCCCCCGGTTAGTCTGGTTTAAAATGGATGCGGCTACGGTTGAATGACCAGCTCTCGCATATGTGTTTATGGACCCATACCCTATCAAGCAGTTTCCGATTTGTGTTCAGCGTTTTTTAGAATCATTTGTATTCAGGGTAGAAGATGCCTTAATCTCTCTCTCTCTCTCTCTATATATATATATATATATATAGGATCTTCTACAAGTGTTTGCCACAGAACTAGTTAAGAGTTTTAACGGTGTAAAAGTTCTCAAAAATTCTGAAAAAAATACTGAACCAACACACCTATAATATAACATGATCCAATGAAGGGATTAAAAAAATACGACTGTATGTGTCCTGGACAAAAAACAAATAGTTCAGTATATATTTATGTCGCAGTGAACTAAAATGCTTATTATTTTTGCCGAGGACACATAGATGCATATTTTGACAATCCTTCCGTTGGATCATCTTATTATATTAGAGAGATGCTCCATATTATTTTGTCTGTTTTTCATCCGCCGTCGTCCGTTCGTATTATTTTGTACATCCGAGGTGGTACTAATCTTAAGCGCGACTCGAACCACGCCCGTTCGTTCAGGTAGCCATCACCCGAACCAGTTGGACCAGATGACCAGATGTGCTATAGTCGTTCTTTTTATTTTATTTATATAAACGCAGAAAAGGCAGCTGTTTTCCCTGTTTCCTTTTCTTTTTTTCTATCTTTGTTTTTTTCTCTGTCTTAAAATGAGTGAACTTTTTTAAAGGCGACCAAATTTTCGCAAAATCGGCGAACTTTTCTCAAATTCGATGAACCTTTTTCATATGTGATGTACTTTTTAAAAAAAATTGAAGAACCTTTTTTCAAATTGATGAAGTTTTTTTTCAAAGTTGACGAACTTTTTTCAATCTCAATGAACTTTTTGTCAAATTTGATAATTTTTTTTGAAAATCAGTGAACTTTTTTCAAAGTCGATGAACTTTTTCAGTTTTATGGAACTTTGAATCGGTGAATGTTTTTGATACGTGGACTTTTTTTCTAATTCGTGATTTTTTTAAATATGTGGACATTCAAATTTTGTTCATATTTCTTTTCAAAAAAAATCCCATTTTTCTAAAAAGCGCGTCTAAAGTTAGTTCTTAGAGGTTTCGTGTTGCAATCTATCAACAAGAGCTTAATAGGTCTATTGGTTGGCCACCAAGCTTTGGAGCTAACTAGCGCAGGATCGAGGGAGGGAGACCTCCTCTTCGGCGCCTTAGGCGCCCGTTCGCTTAGCGGGCGCTCACGCAGCAGCCTCGCGTGGGCCGGCCCAGCTAGTAAGCTCCTTCCCTTCTTCGCTCGCTCGCTCCTTCCCTCCGAGCATGTTTGTTTCGTTCGTTGTTATTTTTTTCCTGTTCGTCCCTTCGTTCACAAAACTGAAAAATACTTGGATCTGAAGAAAAAAATGAATTTTAAAAACAGTTCATAAATTTGAGAAAAAGTTCATCAATTCTAAAAAAAGTTAATCAAATTTGAACACAAAATTGAAAAAGTTCAACGAATTTGGAAAAAAGTTCATGAAAAGTTGAAAAAAGTTCACCGGATTTGGAAAAAGTTCACCGAATTTGAAAAAAGTTCACCGAATAAAAAACTGTTCACCAAATATGAAGAAGTTCATCAAATTTTGAAAAAAAAGTTCATCAGATTCAAAAAAGGTTCATCGAAGTTGAAAAAAGGTTCGCCAGATTCAAAAAAAGTTCATCAAATTTAAAAAAAGTCATCTATTATGGAAAAAGTTCATTGAATTTGTAAAAAAAAAGTTCATCCATTTTTCGTAAAACGAAAAGTGAAGAGATAAAACTTCTTGAATATGAAAAAGAAAAATTGAAAAAAGAGAAAAAGGAAATGGAAAAAGGTAAGATGAAAGAAGAAAGGACAGAAAAGATGCAAGTTATCACAGCTGACTAGGTGGTGCGGTGGTTGTTGCAACGTCTTACTAAGACGGAGGTCTAGTGTTCGATTCTCCTTGCAGGTCCCTTTTTTGCGCTATAAAAACGTACAGCGAACGTTGAGGTGGGTCGGCCCATTAGTAGCGAGGGAAGGGAGTGGGAGAGCTGTATCGGGCGCAAAGGGCGCCAAATAGGATTCGGCCTCCTAACGGGCGCCTTATGCGCTGGCTGAGGCAACGGGCGCCCACAGCAGCACGCTAGCGGGCCGGCCCATTAATACGCTGACAGTGCAAAAGATACTTACAGCGCGAAAAACAACCAGCAAAATGTCGGAGAGCTCCTCGCCAGCGCCCGTAAAGGAGTTCGGGCGCCCACGAGAGCTCCCTTTATGGGCCCGCCCACTCTGCCTTCGCTCCCTTGCTCCCGCGCATCACTTGTTCGCTCGCTCGCTTCAAAAAAAAAAAAAATCACTCGCTCGCTCGATCGATCAAGTCGCGTTGCCTGCTTTTCATTTTTTTCCTGCTGAGCTGCTGTTTCAGGGCTATAAAAACGTACAGCGAACGTTGAGATGGGTCGGCCCATTAGTAGCGAGGGAAGGGAGTGGGAGAGCTGTATCGGGCGCAAAGGGCGCCAAATAGGATTCGGCCTCCTAACGGGCGCCTTATGCGCTGGCTGAGGCAACGGGCGCCCACAGCAGCACGCTAGCGGGCCGGCCCATTAATACGCTGACAGTGCAAAAGATACTTACAGCGCGAAAAACAACCAGCAAAATGTCGGAGAGCTCCTCGCCAGCGCCTGTAAAGGAGTTCGGGCGCCCACGAGAGCTCCCTTTATGGGCCCGCCCACTCTGCCTTCGCTCCCTTGCTCCCGCGCATCACTTGTTCGCTCGCTCGCTTCAAAAAAAAAAAAATCACTCGCTCGCTCGATCGATCAAGTCGCGTTGCCTGCTTTTCATTTTTTTCCTGCTGAGCTGCTGTTTCAGGGCAAAAAATGGAGGGAATATGCTCGTATTTTTTTTCATAAATATGAAAAATTAACACGGAAAATTATGAATTAAGAAAAAAGTTCATTGAATACGAAAAAGTTCGTCGAATTTGAAAAAAGTTCGTCAAATACAAAGAAAGTTCATCAATTATTTTAAAAAAGTTCATCGAATTTGAAAAACACTCATCGAATACGTAAAAGGTTCATCGATGTTGAAAAAAGTTCAACGCTTTTGAGAAAAGTCATCGAATTTGAAGAAAAGTTCATCAATTTTTTAAAGAAGTTCATCAAACTTGAGAAAAGTTCATCGAATTTGAAGAAAAGTTCATCAATTTTAAAAAACGTTCACCGGGTTTGAAAAAGGTCATCAAATTTGAAAAAAGTTCATCGAATTTGACAAAAGTTCACCGGATTTGAAAAAAGTTCATCGGATTTGAAAAAAAGTTCACCGAATTTGAAAAAAGTTCATCAAATTTTAAAAAAAGGTCATCAAATTTGAGAAAAGTTCATCGAGTTTGAAAAAATTTCATCGATTTTGCAGAAAAAAACTTTCTCGAATTTCAAAAAGGAGAGAAAAAAGGAAAAAAAACAAAAGAAAGATAAAAGAGGATAAAAACATGTAAGCAAACACAGCGGCTTGGGTGTTCTGGTGGTTATCGTGTTGTACTCTCAACTCGCTCAACGTTGGTTCGATCGCTCAACGTGGTTCGATTCCTGGCTGTCGCACCTTTTTTCTTCTTTAGAAACAGAAGAAAAAGAACAGAAGGGAATGAGATGGGCCGCCCGCTAGACAAACCAAGCATACAGGGGGTGTGCGCCCTGTACCAAATGGCCTATATTCGGCGCTTAAGGCGTCGAATAGGATTTGTCAAAATGTCGATCACCTGAGGTTTTCGAACCTGCTCCGACTTTCTTAAGTGCGTTACTAGCTAACCACTAAAGCTATTACGCTTGTGTGAAATTTTCCAACGCGAAAACGTATTAAACCAAAACTATAGCCGCACTATTTAGAAAAACATGAGTATGGATTTAAAAAATGGGAACAAATTTTAAGTGCCCACGGATTCCAAAAAATATCACGAATTAGAAAAAAAAAACTTCATGTATTCCAAGAAACTTCATTGATATTCAAAAAAATAACAAATTTTAAAAAAGTTCATCGATTTTGAACAAAAGTTCATCGATTTTCGAAAATAGTTCATCAGTTATCTAAAAAAGTTCATCAATTTTGAAAAAAGTTCATCAATTTTTTAAAAAGTTCAACGATTTTGAAAAAAAGTTCATAAATTGAAAAAAGTTCATCTGATTTTGGAAGAAAAGTTCAAAATTTTTTATAAAAGTTCACCAATTTTGAAAACAGTTCATGAATTCAGAAAAAGTTCATAGATTTTGGAATAAGTTCAACGTTATTTAAGAAAAGAAAAGGTTCATCGATTCTTTAAAAAAACATAAATTACAAGGGCACAAAAAACTCTCACAACCTAGAGAAAGAATAGAAGAAGCCGAAGAAGCAGTTAGTCACCAGTCGTACGTAGTCCAAATTCGGTGCTAACTCAACCAACAAATCCCTGGTTCGATGGTTCGAACCCCGGCGAGCATTCCTTTTTTTGGCGCTCGCTTCTTCAGACTGAACGTGTAAGAAAAGGAAAAACCGGCCGGCCCTGCACCGCGCGGGGGTGTGCGCCCGTTTGTGAGAATTGAAGAAACGGGCGCAACGGGCGCCGTTTAGGGTTTGCCCAGGACCGAATCCTATCAAGATTGAGATTCTCGGGTAGTGTTTTTGCGCATTAATACATTTTTTGCACTGCCTTCCGTTCTCATGGGCCGGCCCACTAGCGGGGTGCAGTGGGCGTCAATTGCGTCAACGGGCTCATAAGGCGCTGGGAGGAGCTCTCACTAATCTATCTATAATTCCTCACAAAAAACAAAAAAAACTAATCTACCTATATATCATGCCTGTAAGTCAAAGACGGTCATCGACTTGCAATAGCAACTGGGCCAGCCCACCGGCAAGCGCCGAATGCAAGGACGCTGGCGCTATACGGTTTCCTTCGCTAGGCGATGGGTACTTTGACCGGTCAACGGGTCAAGGCAAAATATCCTTCGTGAGCACTCCACGAGTGCCTTTTCTGTTTCCTTACCGAGCCACATAGTCACGAACGAGAAAATTGCACAGGCTCATGGCACAGCTAGAGTAAATATTTGAGAATAGCTCTCCTCCCGTTCACTATAGTAAGAAAAAAAATTAGACGCGCGGATGTGTGATCTGATCACTTGCCACACATCCAAAATCCAATTTATGCATGTTCTAATTTTATGTGATTGTGCCTTTTAAAAAATGCCATGTAGTTTTTAAAAATCGTTCATGAATTTTAGAATGTTTATGTGTTTTAAGAATAGTGTTCATATATCAAAATAATGTTCACACGAATTGAAAATTGTTCACCTGCATGTTCTAATTTTATGTGATTGTGCCCTTTTAAACTTGCCATGTAGTTTTTAAAAATCGTTCATGAATTTTAGAATGCTTATGTGTTTTAAGAATAGTGTTCATATATCAAAATAATGCTCACACCAATTGAAAATTGTTCACCTTTTTCTCAAAAAAAAATTGTTCATGTAATTCTAAAAAGTGTTCACAGGCTTACAAATTTTTTGTAATTAAAAAAATTCATGCTCTTTAAAAAAGTCCATGTGATCTAAAAAGTATTTATGTATTTTCAAAAGAATGTCAATGCAGTTTGAAAATCAACTATACAATTTAAAAGTGAATGGGTGTATGAGATATGGTGTATGTACTAGGTACATGCGGTAGCTCGGGAAGGGCACGTCCAGCTTGACGAGATTAGTTTAGAACTGTTAGACATTCACTTGCGACAATGTTGTTCAATGGCAGATGTGTATGGGTTTGGGGTTTAGGTGTGTGTGAGGATCGTTGGCTCGACGGCTATCGGATTCAGGACCTGGCACCGCGTGCATATGGATCGGTCCCGGCAAGGACCAGAGGGATACAGACAGTATTTGAGGCCGTCGCGCACGACCGGTGGGCCACAGACATAGGGCCTATTGGTGACATGACCGGAATCGAGGAGTATATGGACATCTGGCACAGGATTGGGGCGGTGCAGCTTCAGGAGGAAATTGCGGATTCCATCTCCTGATCATGGGAAATGAGTGGGGGAGTTCTCGGCTAGGTCGGCATACGCGGCAAGGTTCGTCGGAGGGCAAGTGTCACCCACGGCGGCCTTCACTTGGCGCTCGAAGACTCCACTCCGATGTCGTTTCTTTGCATGGTTAGCGATCATGAATAGGTGTTGGGCGTCCGACAGATTGGCGAGGTGAGGGCTACCACACCAGGACGCCTGCCCATTTTGCGATCAGCACGATGAGACGATCGGGCATCTACTCGTGGAGTGTGTGCTGGCACGGGGGGTTTGGTCCCGCATCTTCACGGCCTTGCGCATGCCAGCCGGCGCGCCGCAGGCAGGAGAGGTGCTGCAGGACTGGTGCACATGGCACGGCGCGCTTGGGCGTAACGCGAAGACGATCCACACCATATGTCTGCTCACTTTGCGGGGGCTATGGAAGCACAGAAACGCCATAGTATTCGACGGGGCGAATGTAAGCGCTACACGCCTTATGGACCGAATAGCACGGGAGAGTATGGCTTGGATGCAGGCGGGCATCTTGCGAGGGGACCTAGCAGCGGCCTTCATAGCGGCACCAGAGTGGGCACATGGCGAGTAGTCGGTCTAGGGCTTAGGCGAATGGCGAGGAAACGCCGGTGATTATGTAATGTAACCGTGAAGGGCTCTTTCCTCTTTCTTCTTTAATATATGATACGCACACTCGTGCGTATTCGAGAAAAAAAAGATAATGATCGAGACTATCACTTTGGGATTGACCATGTTTAGACACATTAGGTTTAGGTGGACACCGCAACCATGGTTGGCATGAAAGAGGATAAGCGACAACACGAATATGGGCAATGCTGAAATATATAAGGTAAACCTGTGAAGATCTTAAGTTGTGTTTATATTATACTAGAAGTATGCATTTTTTTCTTCTTCCATTGCAACGCACGAACATATTTACTAGTCACTCCCTACATGCAATCGGCCTGCACCTCTGCATGGTCTAGCTGGCCATTTTTTTTTCTTCGAGAGAGAAATACTGGCCCGGCTAGTCTACCACGGTGTAGTGACGGATCGCTCACAATGCACCGATACGTTCAACGTAGCCGGTGCTTCTTTGCTTTGTCTAATTTATTTTTCTCTATCTCTCATGTAGACAAAAAATATATCGCTGGTACGAGGCCGATGCTTTATACCGTCTAAATTGCAAAGTCTTCCTAGCATGTTGATTTCAATGATGAAGAGCATCTACAGCCGCGGAAGACAGTGACGCGTCTTCGGCTCGCTTCAGTGTTTGTAATCGTTGCTAGCTGGTTTACGAATCTGGATGTAATTTTTATTATTTCTAGTGTTCATTGTACTATCATGATTGAAGATGAATAGACGAAAGTTTATCCCACAAAAAAAAATATCTACAGCCGCGGGATATATCAAACCCGGCACCATCTATGTATGCAGACGCGCAGTGACCAGTCAAGTTCCAAGCCGTGTATGTCAAAGTATGTCTTAAACCAGTCTCAAACATTTAGACAAGCGAAACTGTCATTGACTATTAAAAAGAGACTCATCTCGGTGTCATATACCGTACTCAAACATCCGGGCTGTCTGGCGCCCGTCGTATCAAGCCCAAATATAGGGCGGATATGGGGCGGGCGCATCCGGACGCGTCCACCACATCGGTCCAACCCACCATTGGCTCCATTTCATTCCCACAAAAACCCTAATCCGGAAGCCCCACACTCACTTCGCTCCGCTCCCCTTCGTCTCTTATCCTCCCCTACTTTGATTTGCTCGATCCAATCCAATCTCCGGCGATGTCGAGCTCTGGCAGCTGCTCTGACGGCTTCGGTGTTGACGAGGATGAGCTGGCCCGCCACACTGCAATGGAGCGGTCGCGGGTGGACACGGGGGTAGTTCAGATCGGCTTCATTGCCGCTCCCTGTCGGCACAACGTGGACGTCAGAGTTGGTCTCTCTCGACCCGCGCGCAGCTCCGCGAGGGCTCCTCAATCCGCGTCGCCCCGCTGTTGTCCATCTACCCCACCGGATGTTGCTCTGCAAGGGCAGAGGTGGGTTCCAGTGCCTGCTCCGCGAGCGCTGCGGATGCGCACGCCGACATCAGAAGCACGCTGCCCGCCGCGAGAGGCAGCGGGCAAGGGAGTGGGAGCGATCCGTTCGCCACCGCCACGGGTTGCCGACGGTGCCCGACGAGGAGGAGCGGCTCCTCGCTTGCATCTACCGATGATCACTTACGACCGTGGAGATGGACGCTTGTCGGCTCCCGAGGAAAAACGCAAAGGCGCTCCTGTTAGCCATTGAGCAGTCCGAGCGCGAGACGGCGAAGGTGATGAGGGTGGCGAAGCTCAACCGCAAGCAGAACCGGGCGGTCCGACGTTTGAAGGGATACATTGTCATCTCCTCTTCTTCCGACGACCCGCCTCCTATCGCGGACGTCTACCCGGACGCCTACAACAACACCGACGATCAGAAGAGCAAAGGGCCGGTGATCCGCCGTCTCCACCTTTAATTTCAAGTTTTTAGTAGTGTAGTTAAACTTGTCTGACCTTTATGTGGATTATATGAATTTGGGCGATCTTTGGAGATCTGATGATGATTGGAATGAGCATTTCTATGTTTGTTTGATGTTCGACGTAGTATTGTTCATGTTGCATGTTTGGTATGAATATAGGATACCAGATATGAGATACACGGATGTGGACGGCGCGATTTGAAAATTGATCAGGCGCGTCCGCGGGTGTTTGAAGGGCAGGATTTGATGACCACGCGTGTAGATGCTCTTATGTCGAATAACCTAAATTCATAATCCATCCATACCGAATTACTTGTCATAGAATTCGATAAAAATGAGTGTATCTAGTATTAAAATACATCTAAATATATCCATTTCTGTGGAAAGATATTCCGGACGGAGGGAGTACTATACATGCTACATGAAAGAAATTACATCGATGGACATCAATGAAATAAACAAAAATAAACTTATGGACATAGAAATCCAAAATATTCTAGTAAATAGTACATGTTTCCGATAGTTATCTAGAAAATTTTGAGTTTATTTGGACGAACGGGTTTGGAGCTAATGGCTATCTGGTTAAACATATTCATTTTTTTCTTCAAAATTTGATGTTTTTCAGGAAAAACGAAAAAAATTCTAGTACTACAGTATATGCTTTTGGTAGTAGTCTAAGAAAATTTCAGTTTATTTGCACAAAAGGATTAGGAGATAATTAAAAAAATTCTTCAAAAGAGCATTTAGTTTTCTCAGGTAAACTTCGAGTCCATCTTCTATTTCTTTTCTCGATTCGCCAGTGCTGTCAGGTCAGCGAGAAAGTCCGAGGACTGCGTGTGCGAGGCCATGCAGCCATGCTGGGCCTGGGACGGGCGCACGCATTGATTCAGGCATGCTGGATCTCCGTTACTGCTACTAGGCTCGTAGGCATGGATCTCGCATGCGTGCGTGCGTGCGTGACCGAGAGAAGTGCAAATCTACTGCGGATCTGCGTCGACCCGTTGTAGAACTCCTTTATCGCGAGAGGCTGCATCAAAACACTGTGGAAAAGAACCTAGTTAGTAGCATCTGCACCTGCACCTGCATGATTGGCTTCTTCTCCGTCCGGGGCTTCGTGGCTAGCGAAAGAAGATACTCTCGCAGGCAATGCGGATCCGGACTGTAATAAAACACTGTGGAAAAGAACCTCCTTGTTCAGGAGACGCGATGTAATGATCGACGTCGAAAAGAAAGCGTGCCCGGGATCTTCCAAAGGCACTTCTGGAAAAAAAAGAGGAGAAGTATATCGACGGGAAGTGCCGAGAGGGAGAGGAATCAGCTTGGCTGTTGCAAGAGCAAGCATCTCACACCAGCATTGCTACTAACTAGCTAGTTTGATTGGCGTGCATCTGGACAACACGCGCCGAAACCGAGTAGTAGTAGTACACCTGACGAACGCGCAGATAAACACACCTATCAGGCCTTCTTCTTTAGTTCATAGGATAGGAATTTTACAAAAATAGAAAAATCATAAAAAATAAGATGACATGCATCTCAATTCCTATAAAGAAAGAGATGTCATTTGATACATAGGATAGGGATTTTTCTATTAAATCTTAGCTAATGCTTTTTTCCTCCGAAATATAAAGGATTGATTTCTATCCTATATAGGAATAGGAAACCATTCTTATAAACCGAAGGGTTTCAAAAAAAATTTCCTTTGCAAATCCTATCCTATAAAAATTCTATGAAATTCCTACAAACCAAAATCAAAGGAGGCCTGAAGGTGTGTTTCTTCGGTTTTCGTTGCTGCACTTGAAACTGCCCTACGGAGGCCTTGTTTGGTCCCAAATAAGTCACCAATTTATAAGTCGAAAAGTAAAAAAAAATGATTTATTTTGTCAAGCAGACCCAACTTATAAGTCACCTCAACTTATAAGTCATAAGTTGCTCTACCCCAACTTAAAACTTATAGGGAGTACTTAGAACTCATCTAGATGAGACGTAATTTGGTCTCATTCACCTAAAAAACAAGAATGGATACAACCCACATCAGCACACACGCATCTTATAACATCACATCCAATGGTTATAAAAAATGAATGAGACCAAATTAAATCTCATCTAGATGAGTTCTAGCAAAACTGAAACACATTCCCACGAGTTCCCAAAATAAATAAATTTGTATCAAATTGGAGCCAGTAACCAATCCCAACATGGAAGTATTGAAAAAACTTATATAAACAAAAAAAAATCTCAAATATCCTTCATCATGAGACATAACCATCACTATAAATAAGAACTAGGATTCCTACAATAGTAATTAGTATTAACATAATAGAAGTAAGTGGGTTAATCAAGTATCCAAATTCTAAAGAAAAATCATTATTGAGGGTCCAAGACCATAGATATTGATAGATCGAACTTTCATTTATTTGTTGAATAGACAGTTGAACTGAGAATACCATTAGTCACCCTCTTTTGCATGTGTCCCACCACTTTTATATAAAAAAATAAAATAAAACGGTGTGATCAGATGACTTATAAATCAGTTGACAACCAAACGAACGTGACTTATAAGTCATTGGTTTTAATCACCTAACTTATAAGTCGGGTGATTTATTGGAACCAAACAGACCTGTAGTTCGTCTGCCATGAAATTAGTCTGTCCGTGCAAGTGCAACAGAGGCTCGGCGCTGTGTCCATGGCCTTAACGGCACCGGCAGAATAATCATGCACCGGCAGATAGTTAATGAAGCCCGCGGCAGGGTTCAGAACCCCCCGTCTTGCATGCTCTCCGTCGACGCCGATACGGCAGCATAGGTTGCTTGCTGCAGTACCCTTGTAGTAGCTCCCAGAGACTCGACAGGCCGCTGAACCGTGGAAACTTGGAGTCGGAGGGATTGATCGCAGTACGTACTCCCTATTTGTCTTTTCCTTATAAGAATACTACAGTGTGTTCTGCCGTGCTAGGGCTAGGCTGCTCGCTCATTGCGTTGCTCGTCGGGTCGGAATCGGACATCTCTTCTTTTCCGAAAATCTTTTGCGGCCATCGGTCAAATTAGTGACATGCTTCAGTGATATCAAATCAAACCTGCAGCAGGCGAGCCTATCATTACGCACGCATTCCAGGCTTCCAGTTCGTCCTCCCATGCATGCGTCAACTAGCCCATGCATGCATGAGTATGTCTGTTTGGATTGAACGACCCGTGAAGAAATTTGACTAGATAAGGGCATCTACACGATGGGCAAATCCGACCCTTCAAATGGCCGCGATGCGTCCGCGGACAATGACTGCTTACGTCTCAAAAAATAAATCTTACAACCGGATACCTTAAATTAGAAATCTCAAACCCATATTATTACATGCAGTGCAGTGAACTTTGAGCGGAATTTTGTCCGGCAGTGTTTCGCTCGTGGCGGCCGGCTGCGCCCCTCAGAGTGTTGGTCCGGTCGTCAGCAAGGTAAAATAGGGCATGGGACACGAACCGACTCGCGGGACTCAAGGCGCCGCCGTCTCCCATGCCCCACTCTTTCTCGTCGGAGCCCGGAACCCGTTGGGTGCCGGTGGATGTTAGATCGATAATGGATCTGTCCTGAGATGTGCCGGCGACATCCACCACGACACGGTTGCGGCGCCCAACCTGGTGCACTGTAGGGGCATCGGAGAATGCGTCTCCGCCTCGCCGATGTCCACCGCCGCGAGAGCTGCCGCCGTGTCCCGCGCCCGCTGCCGTGCACGGCGGGCATCCCGCGCCATGTTTGCGTCGCACGACGCCCATGGTGCGTCCATGGTCTTGGCACGCCAACAGAGAGGTTGCGCATCCGTTACTGCGTTCGGACGCCACACATACCGCACTGCCTTCGGTGAGGCAGCGACGGCTGCCCTAGCGCCGGATCCATGCGTCATTTGGGTGGACGCAATGGATTCCCGACGGAAGGAGTTTGAGCGCTGCTGTGCACTGGCCTCCTCCCGGGAGCGGCAGAGTGCAAGCCAGATGGCCATCTCTTCTTCTGGGCTACGTGGGATGAGCTCGAGGTTGATGGATCTGGAGGTGAAGGACTCGGATCCGCTGCTCGCCATGCCGGAGACTGCCGGACGGTGCCGGGGACGAGCTTGGGTGGTGGAGGGGAGTGGAGTGAAGTGGATAGGGTTTGGTCCGGCGAGCGGATGGGGAGGAATATATGTAGGATCATGTGGGCCAGCGTGGGCTGGGTCCAACATGGCGGGTGTGCCCGGGCGCACCCATAGCCGCCCTATATTTGGTCATCACTGTCCTCTTCGTCGTTGTCACTCAAGGAAGAGCTTTCGTCGTCGGTCGAGCTCACCGCGCAGCACCCTAAGCAAGCACCCGAACACTCGAAGACCTTGATGGAGAGCAGGTTGGCCTCCATTAACTTGAAACAGAGAACGTGCCCCGCTGCCAAGATATGGGCATGAGCAAAGGTTTTCCATCCACGCCGGGGAACTCCACGTCCGCCCGCATGCTTCCACTACAGCAGTCCCTCATGTGCAGATTCAATCCTGGCGACTGTTCTTCCTCCATCACCCTTGCAAAAGGAGTAGGGAGCCGAAGGTGGCTGCACGGAGGTCCACGCAGCTTGACAATGAAATCCAACGGTTGGTCCCCGACGTGGCCCTCCATCCGAGCCAGGGTGACCGGGGAAGGTGCGACCAGAGCACCGCCACGCCCTCCTCGGCCCCGAGCGCCACGACAGCCGCATCCACGTCCTGCGGCTCCACCTTGTGCGCTGGACTCTCCCCCCGCATCCCCAACTAGGGGAGGAAGACGCTGCCGAGAAGAGACCCGCGTCGCCACCTCTGGAGCCCGACCACGTCCTCTTCCCCTCACCATACCGGAAGCAAGATGCAAGAAGAAGAAGAAAAAGAAGAAGAAACAGAAGATGTGTGTGTGGATGAGCCCCTAACCCACCCCTCCTTTTATAGGGGAGCATGGCCGAGGGCTGTCTCCTCACCACCCATGAGGCAACCGCCCCACTCCATCAATCCAGTACATCTGTGATAACCCATAAGTGTAGGGGATCATTTGTAGCCTTCTTCGATAAATAAGAGTGTCGAACCCAACGAGGAGCTAAAGGTAGAACAAATATTCTCTCAAGTTCTATCGACCACCGATACAACTCTACGCACACTTGACGTTTTCTTTACCTAGAACAAGTATGAAACTATTTTGCAAGAATAAAACTACGAGTACATTGCGAGAATAAAACTACGAATAAATTGCAAGGTAATAAAAGTGGATAGCTTTTGTCAACAAGAAAGTCATTTGTCCCTAGGTAATCGATAACAAGTACCGGTAATCATTCTTGCAATTTTACATGAGGGAGAGGCATGAGCTAACTTAAGGAAATATGCCCTAGAGGCAATAATAACGTTGTTATTTATATCTCTTTATATCATGATAAATGTTTATTATTCATGCTGGAATTGTATTAACCGGAAACTTGATACATGTGTGACTACATAGACAAAACAAAGTGTCCCTAGTATGCCTCTACTAAAGTAGCTCGTTAATCAAAGATGGTTAAAGTTTCCTAACCATAGACATGTATTATCATTTGATGATGATGTGATGGACAAGACCCATCTGTTAGCTTAGCATAATGATCGTTAGGTTTTATTGCTATTGCTTTCCTCATGACTTATATGTATTCCTTTGACTATGAGATTATGCAACTTCCGAATGCCGGAGGAATACCTTGTGTGCTATCAAACATCACAACATAACTGGGTGATTATAAAGATACTCTACAAGTATCTTCGAAGGTATTTGTTGGGTTGGCATAGATCGAGATTAGGATTTGTCACTTAGAGTATCAGAGAGGTATCTCTCGACCCTCTCGGTAATGCACATCATGATAAAAATGAGTTAGTTACGGCCTTACGGGATGATGCATTACAGAAAGAGTAAAGAGACTTGCCGGTAACGAGATTGAACTAGGTATGAAGATATCGACAATCGAATCTCGGGCAAGTAACATACCGATGACAAAGGGAATGACGTATGTTGTCATTACGTTTTGACCGATAAAGATCTTCGTAGAATATGTGGGAACCAATATGAGCATCCAGGTTCCGCTATTGGTTATTGACCGGAGAGGTGTCTCGGTCATGTCTACATAGTTCTCGAACCCGTAGGTTCCGCATGCTTAATGTTTGATGACAATTTGTATTATGTTATGTGTTTTGGTGGCCGAAGATTGTTCAGAGTCCTGGATGATATCACGAACATGACGAGGAGTCTCGAAATGGTCGAGAGGTAAAGATTGATATATTGGACGATAGTATTCGGACACCGGAAGTGTTTCGAAAAGTATCGGGGACGTATCGGAGTACCGGGGGGGGGGGGGTTACCGGAACCCCCCGGGGGAAGATATGGCCCACATGGGCCATAGGAGGAAGGCAAGGCAGCCCACAAGGGGTGGAGCCCTCCCCAGGGAAGGAATCCGAATTGGACTAGGGGAGGGGGCGTGGCCCCCTTTCCTTCTCCTCCTCCCTCTCCTCCCCCCTTTCCCCTTCTAGTAAAAGGAAAGGGGGGGGGGCGAATTGGACAAGGAGTCCAAGTGGGACTCCCCCACTTGGCGCGCCCTAGGCCGGCCTCCTCCCCTCTCCCTTCTTTATATACGGGGGCGAGGGGGGGCACCTCTAAGACACATCAATTGTTCTTAGCCGTGTGCGGTGCCCCCCACTGTTTACTCCTCCGGTCATATTGTCGTAGTGCTCAGGCGAAGCCCTGCGCGGATCACTTCACCATCACCGTCACCACGCCGTTGTGCTGACGAAACTCTCCCTCGACACTTTGCTACATCAAGAGTTCGAGGGACATCATCGAGCTGAATGTGTGCATAACTCGAAGGTGCCATACGTTCGGTACTTGATCGGTTGAATCGAGAAGACGTTCGACTACGTCAACTACGTTAAACTAACGCTTCCGCTTTTGGTCTACGAGGATACGTGGACACACTCTCCCCCTCTCGTTGCTATGCATATCCTAGATAGATCTTGCGTGATCGTAGGATTTTTTTTGAAATTGCGTGCTACGTTCCCCTATAGTGGCATTAGAGCCAGGTCTATGCGTAGATGATATGCATGACTAGAACACAAAGATTTGTGGGCAGTGATCGTCATATTGCTTACCACCAATGTCTTATTTTGATTCGGCGGTATTGTTGGATGAAGCGGCCCGGACCAACCTTACATGACCACGTTCACGAGACCGGTTCCACCGACAAACATGCAACTTGTTTTGCATAAAGGTGGCTAGTGGGTGTCTGTTTCTCCAACTTTAGTTGAATCGGATTTGACTGTGGCCGGTCCTTGTTGAAGGTTAAAACAGCAAACTTGATAAATCACCGTTGTGGTTTTGATGTGTAGGTAAGAAAAGTTCTTACTAGAAGCCTGTAGCAGCCACGTAAAACTTGCAACATCAAAGTAGAGGACGTCTAACTTGTTTTTGCATGGCATGTTGTGATGTGATATGATCAAGACATGATGTGATATACGTTATTGTACGAGATGATCATGTTTTGTAAAAGTTATCGGAAACTGGCAGGAGCCTTATGGTTGCCGCTTTATTGTATGAAATTCAAGCGCCATGTAATTGCTTTACTTTATCACTATGCGTTAGCGATAGTTGTAGAAGCAATAGTTGGCGAGACGATAACGACGCTACGATGGAGATCAAGGTGTCAACCCGGTGACGGTGGAGATCATGATGGTGCTTTGGAGATGGAGATCAAAGGCACAAGATGATGATGGCCATATCATGTCACATATTTTGATTGCATGTGATGTTTATCTTTTATGCATCTTATTTTGCTTAGTACGATGATAGCATTATAAGATGATCTCTCACTAAATTTCAAGGTATAAGTGTTCTCCTTGAGTATGCACCGTTGCGATAGTTCATCGTGCCGAGACACCACATGATGATCGGGTGTGATAAGCTCTAGTTCAGATACAACGGGCGCAAGACAGTTTTGCACGTGCGAATACTCGGGTTAAACTTGACAAGCCTAGCATGGACAGACATGGCCTCGGAACACTGGAGACCGAAAGGTCGAGCGTGAATCATATAGTAGATATGATCAACATAGAAGATGTTCACCATTGAAAACTACTCCATCTCACGTGATGATCGGACATGGTTTAGTTGATATGGATCATGTGATCATTTAGATGACTCGAGGGATGTCTATCTAAGTGGGAGTTCTTAAGTAATATGTTTAGTTGAACTTTAATTTATCATGAACTTAGTACCTGATAGTTTTTGCATATCTATGTTGTTATAGATCAATGGCCCATGCTACCGTTCCCTTGAATTATAATGCGTTCCTAGAGAAAGTGAAGTTGAAAGATGATGGTAGCAACTACACGGACTGGGTCTGTAACTTGAGGATTATCCTCATTGCTGCATAGAAGAATTATGTCCTTGATGCACCGCTAGGTGAAAGGATTGCTGCGGGAGCAGATGCTGATGTTATGAACGTCTGGCAAGCTCAATCTGATGACTACTCAATAGTTCAGTGTGCCATGCTTTACGGCGTAGAATCGGGTTCAAAGACATTTTGAAGGTCATGGACCATATGAGATGTTCCAGGAGTTGAAGTTAATATTTCAGGCAAATGCCCAAGTTGAGAGATATGAAATCTCCAACAAGTTCTATAGCTGCAAGATGGAGGAGAACAGTTCTGTTAGTGAACACATACTTAGAATGTCTGGGTACCACAACCACTTGACTCAACTGGGAGTTAATCTTCCGGATGATAGTGTTATTGACAGAGTTCTTCAATCACTGCCACCAAGCTACAAAGGCTTCGTGATGAACTATAATATGCAAGGGATGGATAAGACGATTCCCGAGCTCTTCGCTATGCTTAAAGCTGCAGAGGTAGAAATCAAGAAGCAGCAACAAGTGTTGATGGTTATCAAGACCACTAGTTTCAAGGAAAAGGGCAAGGGAAAGAAGGGGAACTTCAAGAAGAATGGCAAGCAAGTTGTCACTCTCGGGAAGAAGCTCAAATCTGGACCCAAGCCTGAAACTGAGTGCTTCTACTACAAAGGGACTAGTCACTGGAAGCGGAACTGCCCTAACACTACAAAAAAATACACTTCTGTGATGATACGTGTTTGTCACAGTAGGTCGCTTTTTTGTCATGCATGTACATCCATGACAAATTTATGACAGAATCAAGATAGTCATACCTGTGCTGTCGTAGAAGTGTTCCATGACATTACCAAAATTATCATCACGGAAGTGTCCACTTCCATGACAATAAATCACCCGTCATAGAAGTGCTTTCGTCAAGGGTGACCGACACGTGGCATCCACCGTAACGGAACGCCGTTAAGCTATCGGGTCGGGTTTTGGATCCGATAACCCGTTAACAACCCCGACCAATGGGGATTTTCCACGTGTAAAATCATCATTGGCTAGAGGAAACACGTGTCGGCTCATCGTTGGGACAGATGTCATCCACTCACTGGACAGAAGGCGCCTATGATACGTCGACACGTGGCACGGCCCAACAGTGGCCCATTCCCGTGAAAAGGCCGGCCCATTTGACTTGGTCAAAAGCTGTCGTGCCGGCCCATGGAAAGCCTGTTAACGGCCTGGTCGCATATAGCCCATTTACAGCTCGCTAACCCAAGGCCCGTTACGCCCTATCCAAATTAGGCCCAGTAGCGTCATCTGGGCCGTCCAATATGATTCCAGCCCATTTTCACTTCTGACCCATGTATAGCCCATGACGTCTTTCGGCCGATATGAGGCTCTTTGTAACTCTTGGCCCATTAGCGGCCCGTGTTGAAACTGGCCCGTAATGAACATTGTATTACTTTACACCCATTAACGGCCTGTGGTGAAACTGGCCCGTAATGAACAGTGTATCACTTTATACCCATTAACGGCCCGTTATTCCGTTGGGCCGTTTCCAGCCCAAGTTAACTTTTAGCCTTCTGAGGGCCCATTTATTCTTGGGTTCATTTGCAGCATTCGGTTACTTATGACCCGTTACTGTCATTTTCTGTTTGTGGGCCAAATTCAGCCCGTCGTTATAGTCGGCCCGTTTGGGGACCGTTAGTCTGTTGGGCCATTTTCATAGCATCACCAAATACGGCCTATTAACGGCCCGTTATGGTCAGCCCATAAAACGTACGATTTCCATTAAAGGCCCGTCTACAGCCCATTAAAGGCCCGTACAAGACCCATAAATGAGCCGGCGGCCCATGGATCCTACGAGACATACAAGGCCCATGGATCCTACGAGACGTAGAAGGCCCATGGATCCTACGAGACGTAGAAGGCCCATGGATCCGACGGCCCGTGGAGGGCCATGGTCGGGCGAATTGGCCCTCGTTTGAACGATATAGCATATTCAAAGAATTATCCTACTCAATACTATCACCTCTAAAAAGCCTACACTATTACAACAAAGAGATCAAGGCATAGAAAGGTAGAATAATCCTACACTATACAATAAAGAAATTACAGCCGATTATACCCACTGGGCAAATACAGCTCATACATCATGGACGCGCATCAACTTAACTCCATTTAAACTATAATATCTTCAGAAAATAGGATTGGCCAGATTCAGATAGCACAAATTCCAGTCTGCAAAATCTCCAATTCCTTCATGGTTACCTCAGTGTCTTGTTTCATTTTTTTGACTCCTGCATCTAATACCTGCATGTCCAGTCTCAACTTGTTGATTATACGTTGACAATCATGTACACGTTGTCTTGCCACCTCTAGTTGATGCTCGAGAACATCAACATATTCCAATTCCAATCCATAATCATTCGATAACGGCCATGCCGCACTGCTCGCAGATCTTTGTGTTGATGTCACTTCATCCTGAAATGTTTCTGTAAGTACACATGACTAGGGCAAAAATATAGTTACAACAGTGAAGCGAACAAGACACTATTTTGTACTACATGGCAAAACAGGACTAACAATAATGTTACACGTCACTTTCAAAAAAAAAATGTTACACGTCATGAAGCATAAGCAGGTGATATTTTAAAAATGATAACAAAGATAGTCTGTGCAGCCTGCATACAGAAATCCCTCTTAGCTCACCAGAGGAGCATGATGTTGGGGCCCAATCGAAAACACAGACAAGTTACAAATTTAGACAACACGTTGCGTATAAGTAAGCAAGCAGTTGGCCATTCTATGCCTCAATTAAAGTCTTAGGAAGCATAATGAATAGCAGAGGGTTTCATACAAACATACTACAGCAGGCAAAACTATGCAATCATTAGCATAGTATAAACTAGATTGTGAGCCTCATGCAATAATAGTTGGTTAATACACTTCAAAGCTTCAGGCACACTTCGGCAGAGTAATTAAATGGTAAGGCCTTTAATTATGTCAACTAATAGTGATACAAGTACCAAACATCAGGCATGATTATTTGGGCATCTCATTAACTAAGGACAAATAAAGCAATTGAAAAGAGAAAATTAACTATGCCTGAAACAAACAAGGAATTGAACTGTTGAGTTGCATACAGTGACTTACCTTAGCAGGTTGAAGAGGCTCAGTGCAGCTCCTACTTCTCTTGCAAGGCTCCTTCCTAACATCTTGTACTTGGAAATCCTCAATCTTCTCTTCATTGCACCCCCTCTGCAAGGTGACACAAACTAGTTACTCGTCTCCTTGGAAGATAAATATGCATACTTTCCAGTCTGTGAACACAAAAGAATGAGATTATAACAAAACAACACCACATAATGAAACATGCCGCATCTCTTGCACTTGCACATAATGAAATGAGCATTTACTATGTCTGTACTATGTAAAAACTAGGCATACCTTCGAACTGGATCTCCAGCTACTCTTGGAGAGCCTACTATAGTGTACAACCAAACCTTTATGTCACCTATGAGTTAGACAAGGCCCCACTACAGCAACCCTTAGTGTTTAAATCATTGACAAGCTCTGTTAGAGTGCTATGTCAAGAACATCAAGTAATCAAAGCAAACAGTCCTAGTATGGTTGGCTGATGCAAACAAGCAATTGAACAGATGTGTGAGCAAATCTTACATATCAAGAAAAGAAGCAAAGAAGGAGGCTTAAAGACCATCACTTGACTGACTAGATTTAAGGGGCATTTAAACATCATGTGCAACGTATGAACTAACATAAACATTGCATATTCCAGATTCTACAATGGAATGCACATGTATTAGGTTATGCCATGTATGATGATGCCTAAATGTACAGATAGCAGGCAGGAGTGATTCATCATTGCACGCACAATTGAATTGCAGGTTAAGGGCGAGTTCGATTCTGTCTTTTCAGGGCATATTGTCAAAATAAGCCATAAAAGATGTAAAGAAGTCATTTTGAGTTATGGGCTTGGGCTTAACTAATTTCGCTTTGGAGGGGGTTGTTTCGGGTAGAACCTCACTAAAAATTGAAGGGAAGGGGAATAGTGAAATGACTCTGTTGTCTGCCTATATTACACTCAAAATGCAACTGCTGACGCCCGTGTCACACCTGACCCTCAAGTAAAAACAAACACGCAATCATTCATTGCCCTGCCCGCTTGCATCTCCTCTCCCCTTTCCCTGTACCTCGATCCCCTACCTGCAGCACTAGGGTTCCTCCAGTGAGCCGTCGCCACTGGTCCCATCTGGCCTTGTCCTCGACGATGCTATGTCCATCTAGGCTACATGGCCGGAGGGTAGGGGCAAATATCCCTGGCTTCTCCTCCCTCTGGTGCCGCCCCTCATTCTCATGGTCTCCAGCAGCTGCTCCACTGTGGTTCGTCCAACGCACTACTCCGGCGGGCGCTGCCCAACTACGGCTGATGCCACACTGCGGCATAAGGCACCTTATCCCCCCTCCCCTCCTCCCAGGCCATGGCCTTGAGGTGCTATTGAAGGATGAGCTCATCCAACAAGGTGAGGATCTCCTCTGATTTTTTGCTAAATTTTCATTCTGATCCACTATACGATGAATTGCTATGAGCTGCTCCTGCTGCTGCTATATGATGCATTGCTATGAGCTGCTCCTGCTACTGCTATATGATGAATTGCTATGAGCTGCTGCTACTGTATGATGAGTTGCTATGAGCTGCTGCTGCTATATGATGAATTGCTATGAGCTCCTGCTGCTGCTATATGATGAGTTGCTACAAGCTGCTCCTGCTGCTGCTATATGATGAGTTGCTACACGCTGCTCCTGCTGCTGCTATATGATGAATTGCTATGAGCTGCTCCTGCTGCTGCTATATGATGAATTGCTATGAGCTGCTCCTGCTGCTGCTATATGATGAATTGCTATGAGCTGCTGCTGGTATATGATGAATTGCAGACTGCTGCTGCTGTATGATGAGTTGCTATGAGCTGCTTCTGCTGCTGCTATATGATGCTTTCAGGTGGTGCTGCTATACGATAATAACCAGCCACTTGGACCATCGAATTTCAATAAATAATTGTTCTTCATTTAAATGTGGGTCATGCGTTCTTCGTTTAAATTAGGCAATGGGAACTCTATGGAAAACATTGACCAAAGTAGATTGTGCCAAGTAGATGGTATCTTTGTATTTGCATTTTGAGCAAATAGTGATGGTCTGTTTTCCTATCATATTAGTTACTGCAATGGGTTCAATTTGTGATGTTTGCAAGTCAAATTAATTTCCATATGGGCAGCAAAATGAAAAAAATATAATGCAATCTAGACTTTCCATTGATCATACCAAAGATAAGCTGAAAACGCAATGAAAAGAACTGGTTGACTTATTACATGGAGCTTATATTCACAGGCGCTTATTTTCTTAGGATAACTCATAATAACTGTCCCTAAGAAACTTGGCTAATAGAAATGGCATACAAATAATATGCCACGATGATTGCAATGGAGGAGTGACGTACAATGGCACACTGTATAGGCTCACCGCTGCCTCTCCTTTTTTTGCGATGTTCCATGAAATTGCCACATACATCTTGTACTTTTTCATTGTGTAACCCTATCTGCAAGTTGACACGGCTAATTTCAGACATCTCTACATGATACTACATTGCATATCCCTTGTGCATATTTAAACCACCAATTAACGATTGTGTGCGTACCATAAACTAGCCATGACTCTGTATGCTGGACTAGCAGGCACTCTAAGGGAGCCTAATGTAGTGCACTGGAATTCCTACTTGCCACCTACGATTTTGTGTAATGTACTGCCCCTGTTCCTAAATATATGTCTTTGTAGAAATTCCAGTATGGACCACATACAGATGTATATAGATGCATTTTCGAGTGTAGATTCACTCATTTTCCTCCGTATGTTGCCTATAGTGGAATCTCTAGAAAGACTTATATTTAGGAATGGAGGTACGAGGTAGTATCATGCATGACATCTACATATCTAATTTAGCAGCCAGTAGTAGAAATCATTGTCTGCACAAAGGGATTACTGGTCAAAAATCCTAGCAAAGCACGCAGGCAGGCACAGAACAATACAAGAGAGAGACGCGCTTACAAGATCATAGCAATGCCTCAGTCCAGGATCTTGGTTGGCCAAGCTGTTAGATCCAGAAGAAACATCGTCCTTGTAGTTTTTGCCAGTTGCATAACAGGTAACAGCGACCGGTTAGTATATTTGAAGTACATCGGACAGGTGATGCTGGACGGGTTTAAAGGTGACAAGTACATAGGCCGTGGCGGGTGCTTGGCATCTCTCCAGACTGTGGGAATCAGGTTAGAAACGTCGAGGGTGATGACGCTCGCTGGTTGTCGGGGTCCGGTAAGAAATCTAGAACCGTCAAGTAGGATGTTTGTGGAGCGGCTCCGGTAGGGTGGACTACGGTGTGGGCGAAGCGGATCTATGGCCGTGGATGAGGGCGTAGGTGAAGCTGCTCCGGTGGTTGGGTTAAGGATGGTGTCGACGATGCGGATCTGCGGCCATGGACGGGGCGTCAGAAGCTGCTCCGGTGTTTGGGTTAAGGGTGGTGTCGATGATGCGGATCTGCGGCCGTGGATGGGGCGTCAGAAGCTGCTCCGGTAGGTTGGATGAGGGTGCGAGGAAGCGGATCTAAGGCCGTGGACTTGTGAGTTGGCAAAGCGGCCCCGGTAGGGTTGAGAATGGTATAGGCGAAGCTACTCCGGTAGGGTTGAGGAAGGTGTCGGCGAAGCGGCTCCGGTAGGGTTGAGGAAGGTGTCAGCGAAGAGGATCAGAGGCTATCGACGGGGGCGTCGGTGGGGCGGCTCCGGGGGGTGTGGACGAAGCGTCTACGGTGGGGAGTACGAATGAGCCACTGCAGATGCACGGCGGTTGACGAGAGTACCGGCGAAGCAGATCCGGCACCATGGATAAGGCCGGCACTGAATGGGCTGTGGTACAGTGGTGGATGAGCAGTCTACTTGTTTCTAGGGGAGGTGGGAGGGGTAGATGCGGCCGCAGAAGCAGATCCGGCGAGGTGGACGCCGCTGGCAGTGAATGGGCTATGGTACGCCGATGGATGAGCAGTCTAGGGTTTCGAGAGGGGAGGGGAGAAAGGGCGATGAAGTACGGACGACGTGATGTAAGATGCTCTGGTGCTGTGGAGTTAGTCGTTTTTGCGGGAGGGGGAGAGGAAATGGGGGTGCCGTGTAGTGGGGGAACCGGAAGTTACCAAAGCAGCCCCGACCTATCATGTAGATGAGGGCGGTATTGTAACTGTTGGTCTCTGTGAACCAAGGACAAAAGGGGGATTTCGCATGCTAAAGACTAAGGTGGCGGAAATTTTAGAAGGAGGCGGGAGATTTTGCTGCCCGTGGGATCGTTCGTATCCAGTTTCAACTAATTTTGGACTGTGCTAGCGGGAAGGTCATGCTAGACTGTGTACACGGGGCACGCGTCAGTAGTTAATAACTGGTGTGAAGTCCACCCCAGAAAAAATACAATAACTCGGGATGATGCGCCGATAACTTGGACATTCACACGAGCGCGGCCAATCGTACGGGTGTAGTGGCGCGTTCACAAAAAAGGGATCAAACGCTCAGCCTATGTATTTCTCGTGTAAATAGATAATTTAGTGCCATTGGTTATTTACTTTAAACATAATGCATTGACGTGTTAGTGTAGAGGCGCACAAAAAGAAATGGATATTGTAGTCAGCTACTTAAAAGTGTTACCTCATATGATTATATAGCCTCCATTTCATAAATTGTGTACCCGTTGAATTCATATATGAATATTACATATATTACTTCAAAATAGAAACTTAAATCATCCAAGACTAATGAATTTGAATGGAAGAGTAACAATGGTGCATGTTCATGATAGCTACATTGGTTGTTTGAAGAAACATCACTGTAACTTTGGCATGCACAACTAAAAAGGCTTATTTAAATAGAAAAAATGTGATATGTTAGTGTCCAATATTTATAGCGTTGAATCGATATTGTACCTTTGGCCATGATACGAAGTAGATATTGACTTATGTTCAAGCGATGCACGTCCACGATCGCTAGATAGTGATATGTGAATGAATTGTGCAATCTCTCTCACATGCATACATATCTCATTTCCCTGTGGGCAACGGAATCACAATGCGCACTTCGTGTATTTCTCTCCCTCAGTCAGGGTTAAATTCGTCTTTCTACCCCGTCCTACAAGTCTCTCACATAGAAACACACACGCTCTCTATGTCTAACACGCCCACACCTTTAATTCTGCCCACCCACAACCACTAATGTCTCTCACACATATGCTATCTACCTATCCCTTAATATAGCTAGATATGTGTCACACAAACTTCTTCTCCCTACTAGGAAGATGCCCATGCGTTGCACGGAACATCAAGATGCATCTGTATGAGAAGTTTATCTTGTGGGAGAAAAGGATGAACGAGGGAATGCCTTATTTTCAAATGCGGAGAGGGGTGTGGGTATATTTTTGCAAAATTGCCATAGTTTCCTTCCTGTCCGTCGGATATAAATTGGATGGCCTATATTGCAGGATGGCAGGAACACCATAATCACCAACTCTGTTTTTTTATAAGAGTAGAGATATGTGAGTGTCACTGCCCCCCACACACCCACACTTCCCAACACCGAAGGAGTAGGGTGACACCTCGATCTTGATACTAATCTATCGACTGGCTTCTCTCTCAAACATACACACACACTACCCGGGACCGAAGGAGTAGGGTGGCACATCGATCTTGATAATAATCTATCTACTCCTCTTTCAAACGCACACACACACACACACTCGCTAGTTGTGCCTCTGTGCCTACACACTCTCGATACGTCTTTCTCTCCCTCCCCCCAACAATGACAGCAGAAGGGTGACAACTCGATCTGATCATAATCTGTCAATTGGTTTCTCTCTCAAACATTGTGTCTCGGTGCCTCGCTCGGTAGCCCCCTCGATATGTAGACTTCTCGCACGCGCACAGCTGTAGTGACGATGACGCTGAACCCAGTGTGCCTTGTTTTTACCGGCCTCATGTGATAGTTTTCACCCTGTTTTCTGTTAATTAACAAGGCAACCTTTTCTTTGTTACTACTAGTGAATCTGAAATCATTCGGGGCAGACATAAAATATATCACTTCAACCCAATTACCGCAGCAACTATTTTAAAAGAAATAAGCTAGCTGCCCGTGCGTTGCACGGAACATCAAGATGCTTTTGTATGAGTAGTTTATCTTGTGAGAGAAAAGGTTGAACGAGGGAAGGCCTTATTTGTGAACGTGGAGAGACGTGTGGGTATATTTTTGCAAAATTGCCATAGTTTCTTTCCTATCCATTAGATATAAATCCGACGACCTATATTGCAGGATGGCATGCACACCATCATCACCAACTCTGTTTTCTACTCCCTCCGTCCGAAAATACTTGTCATCAAAATGGATAAAAAGAGATGTATCTAAAACTAAAATACGTCTAGATACATTTCCTTTTATCCATTTTGATGACAAGTATTTCCGGACCGAGGGGGCATTTGTCTTTTTAGAGATTTCAACAAGTGACTATGACTGGACCTTACCAACATACTCAAAAAAGTAGTCCATAATTTTGATGTTACCCTCTTTTCTTGGCGGTGCAGTGCCATCTGGATACCTCATAAATAAATAAAGTACTACATGATACTAATATATGATACATGGCGCAGGAGTACTAAGTATTATTAATATAGTTTTGCTAGAACTCATCTAGATGAGATATAATTTGGTCTCATTCATCTTTTATAGCCATTGGATGTGATGCTATATAAGATGCGTGTGTGCTGACGTGGGTTGTATTTGTTCTTGTGCAACGAACTGACCACTGCATGTCATGTTTGATAGTCTCAAGTCATTAAAAGCATACAAGCCCCACATCTCTTCTTGGTTGATTCCTCTATTTATGTCAAAAATTAAGAAACAACGTGAGAGTTAATGTACCACACCTATGTGTTTACTACTCCCTCCTTTCCGGTTTATAGGGCTTATCTCAAAATTTTAGTTTTTCCATTTTATAAGGCTCAATTTGGTTGTTCCCCATCACATGCTCAGACTTCAAGGTGCATTAAATCATTGCATGCAAGTATTAAGAGAAAACCGACCAATGCATGCACTTTATGCATGCATGCATGCATTGCAATTAATGCATTCGTAAACATACTTTTTTGAGGAAAACAAGAGCACTAATTGGGTGCTTTTGCAAACTACAAAAAATATTCCACCACTCATCATCTACCTTAGTTGGCGAGATTTTTGAATTGAGCCTTATAAACCGGAAAGGAGGGAGTATTTGGTTTTCGTAAGATGACTTAATACTCACCTAGAAGGAGGGAGTATTCGATTTGACAGCGGGCGGCGCAGTTCTCGATACGGCTTTAATGTAGACGAGGGAGGGAGTAGCGGTTCCCGATATGTTGAACGGCCAATGCATCCTTCTTCAATTAATGCATGGGGGAAGTAATGGGAGGAGGTCCGGGAAAAGAGGCTGCACAATGTGAATGCAATGCAGTTTGCCCTCATTGCCCTCATATAAAGGCGCCCCTCCATTCCAATGCATCTACCACATCGTACGCACCTAAGCATTTGCCTAAGCACCTACACTAAGCGCAAAAGAGCTCACTCTAGACCCATGGCGACAATGCTCGTGAGCGGCCAGCGGCTGCGCCAGATGGTCCACGACGCCGGCCTGCGGCATGGCGCCGAGGATCGTCTCCAGACGGTGTTGGGGACCGGCTGGTGGATGGTCGCCTTCGACGCCAACTACGACTCTCAGTTGGACTAGATGATCGTTGCCACCAGCAACAAGTTCACCGTCCTCAAGAAGCTCGCGGACGACATCGCCGTACTCCTCCAGCCCGCACGCCCGGGCTCCTCATTGCCTGCCACCCTAATCGGCCTCCATGGCCGGAACCTCTTTCAAGCACTGGTGGCCCTGCGACTGCCCGCCGACGCCACGAAGAATGTCCACCTGGAGGTCGCGCTCACCGCGAGGCGCCTCGCCCTGCAAGAATTCGTCGACCTACACATCCACATGTACGAGGAAATCGTGTACATAGGTATCTACAAGGCCAGTGAGGACACTACGACGTTGGCCTTCCTCAACCGGCTGGAAGCCTTGGATGCCTTTGCTGAGAAGCACCTCGACCTCGCCACAAAAGCCGCCTCTCCTTAGCCGCCGGTCGGTGTCCCGGCGCACTAAGTTGAGGAGGAGGAGGTCGTACGTTTGTGGATCCATCTTTCTTCTTGCCTTCTGTAACCACCATTGCGATCGCATCATCGTGGCCTTAATTCTTATTATGCCGTTGCATTCTCGTTCCAGTCAATACCGACATGTGCGATCCCTTTGCTTAATTATATGCATCACTGTAACTAATACTCCATACGTCAATTTATAAGTTGTGCTTACCTTTTCCATCAACTTTGTGCAACGCGCGGGCATCTTGCTAGAAACACTAGAATATGTCTATACAATCCGTATGTGATAGTCCATTTGAAATCTCAAAAAAGAAAAATATTTAGGTACGGAGGGAGTAATATATTAGGAGTATATCAAAACAATAGTGATTTCTTTCAAGTTTGTGAACAAATACTACTATTCTACCACTTTGGATCCATCGCAACGCACGAGCACATTTCTGGTAAAAGGAAAAGGCCTGCCGCTTTTGCGTCGCACCCCCACACACCCGAGAATCAGGAGTACAACACGGCCCGTCCGGCACGACACATGGCTTAGGGAAGGCGTGTTGCCTAGCATTTTCACTTTCATGTGGGACCGTCGTTGAGCAAACCGACACCCCGCCCGCCGCCGGGTTGGAAAAAATAAACGAGGGGAAGATCTAGCTATAGCACGGAAGCCAAGAAATTTGGTGTCAGACGGGGCTCATTGATAGAGCAGGAGCATTCCGTACTAGTACTACTCCTACTAGTACCAAGTTTGTACTCCTAATACTATATTACTAGTACTACCACTATACAACTAGTAGGTACGTGCATGGCACAACATCGTAAGAACAAAAAACGGGAAGATCTTGTTTTGGGTGATTTATCTTTTTTTCAATCAATGTAGTATGAATAATATGATGTGGGGGGCACCCATGAAAATTATGTGGCTTGGTTGCATGGCTACGGAAGGTTAGAGAAAAATAAATAGATAATGTGTTTAGAGTGCACTCCACTAAATAGATATATATACTTTGGATCCATTGCAACGGACCGGCAGATCTATATCTATACCCCCTATATAGTGTGTGAAAAACTTTGAAAGTTGGTCGTTGGATGAAGCCAATCCGACGGTACAAAGATGGCAAATCCGAGCACTACTGGCCGTTGGATATCATCCACCAGATTCTGCCACATGTATAATCTAGAAGACTCCATGGTTGAACTTAATTCATGACTAAGGGCCTCTTTGATTCATAGGATTGCAGAAACACAGGAATAGGAAAAAAGTAGGATTGGAATGGCATGTTCATTGGATCCCTATAGGATTTGAGTTTGTTTGATTGTGTCACATGAAAAACAAAGGATTTCTTTCAAGAGGTTGGAGTGCATGTTAGAATTCCTGTGAAATGTAGTACAAATGAATCCTTAGGAAAATATTCTACATGATTCAATCCTATGAATCAAACGACCAACGTAGGAAAAATTCTTAAGGATTCTAATCCTTCAAAGGTCCTATGAAAATCCTTTGAATCAAACAGACCCTAACTTTGCCACAACTAAGCTTAGGCAAAGTTATTAGTTCTTCAAAACGAGAGAAACAAGTTGGCAAGCCTAAGGGAATCTTGCCACATTTTTTGTGTGTATGTCATGTGGGGCCTTAGTGTGGCTTGCCTAAGGTGTGGCTTGAATCAAACACTCGCCTAAGTTAATAAAACTTGCCTAACCTTACATTCCACCAGATTTTGCCACATGTTAGAATCCAGAAAGCTCCACATGTAGAAGCATAATGCACGAACCACCAGAATCTCATGCGTGCAATGCACGTGTACCTTACTAGTACTAGTTGGTAGTAGTAAGAAAAAAAATTCCAGTTTTGGCACGAGCTCGTACTATGGGAGCACCACAAGGCCTGCCGCAGGAGTTACATTTCCCTCTCGGGGCCCACGGGACCGAACTTCAGTGGCTTAGTGGTAGAAACAAGAAACGTGATGGTCGTCGTGGTTCAACTTCCATGGACAAGCTTTCATGTCTGCTAACACATGTATATCAAAACTAGAGTGTTTATATTTCAAGCACGTGAACAAGTATTATTCTACTACTTTGGATCCATTGCAACGCACGGGCCAGCACATTGGTAGTAGTAGTGTCCATCTATATCTCTAGAGGCCTTCCCTCGTTCATCCTTTTCTCTCACAAGATAAACTACTCATACAAATGCATCTTGATGTTCCATGGAATGCACGAGGATGTTTCCTTGGGGGTCTCTCTAGCGCGGTGTGGCCGTAGTTGCAAGTTGACGCCCCTTGAGATGCCGACGTTGAGGGGCACTCGGATTTCCTCCGATGAGCAGGTAAGATGAGTTTGATCACGTAGTAAATGCATTCTAAAGACTACTTCCGTGTCCATTTCCTAATTCTCCCCCTGCCCACTGTTTCACAGGTTAGGCTCGGTGCGAGTGGAGATTGGCTTGCATATGTACGGGAGGGTACCAACATCAATTTGCACAACATTTACAACGGTGAAACCGCTCCCGTAGAACCTTTGTCCAACATTGGGATCAGCCATGCAATGGGCCACCGCATGAATTGGTACGATGGAACCACGGTGAGATTGAATAAGATAGCACGAACCTTGCACATGGCGGTCAAAGGCGGACCATGCTATCTGCGGCCGATTTGTTGCCGTACGAGTAGGAAGATGATGTGCTCCTTTCTAACCGCATCTTTGCGGTGACAAACCAGGGGACTTATTTTGTATGGGACACATCCTACAATATACTCCCTCTCTCCCAGTTTATTTGTTTTGAATCTTTTCGTTTTATAAGTTTCAAATTCAAATTTAGAGCTCCCCATCACATGTTGAGATTACAATGTCCATTAAATCTTTCCGTGCATGTATAGTAAAGAAACAAATCTCGAGTTTGGCACGAGTTCATGCTGCGGGAGCACCACAAGCCCTGGCGCAGGAGTTACATTTCCCTCTCAGGGCCGTCGGGACTGAGCTTCAGCGCCTTACTACACCTACCTTTGAGTCAATAACATGTGGACCCGATAGGTGACTGGTCCACATGTAATGCTCCCGTAGGCAGAGGGGCAGTGGGGCCAAGAGGGGTGAGCCGCAGGTCAGGGGACGTGTGGTTTCATGGGTTCGAGTGGCATCGTGGGAATCGCGGGTGGCTGTGGTAGAAACTTGATGCTCGCCGCATTTTAGGTGGCCCACATGTCATGCACACAAAGGCAGAGGGGCGGTGCGGCCGAGAGGGGTGAGGCGCACATCGGGGGGCGTGGTGCCGTGGGTTGGAGAGGCATCGTGGGAATCGTGAAACGTGATGGTCGCCGTAGTTGAACTTCCATGGACAAGCTGTCATGTCTACAGACACATGCATTGCATACCAATCACTGGAAGGAGTAGTAGAGAAAGCTATATATGCGGATAAATAGTTCCTTATAGTCAAGCGGACCCACGCTACTACTCTATTCCAAAGACATGCACACCATCGAAATAGTCCATCTATATCAATATACACCGAGAGGGAATAATTTTTTTTACAAGAGAGGAAATAGTTCATCCATCCATAATGCCCTCCTGCTGGTGCAACCTTTTCTTCTTCTTCTTCTTCTTCTTCTTCTTCTTCTTCTTCTTCTTCTTCTTCTTCTTCTTCTTCTTCTTCTTCTTCTTCTTCTTCTTCTTCTTCTTCTTCTTCTTCTTCTTCTTGTTCTCATTCTCCGTGGGAGACGGCTTCGCAACAAGCTCTTTGGACCTTGCAGCTATCTCGAAACTCACACGGGCATCAAGGGCAGCATATTTTATCCGCTTGTACGTCAAGGGATAATTCTCCCATCCAGATGACCTTAATGCCACCGTCTCGTCACCCTTCTGAAGATTTGTACCGAGCACAAAATTTGCTACGTCGAATAGGGATGGTGTCTGTTTATCACAAACTTCTACAGGAATTTTGATTCTGGTTTGTAGGTTAGCGATGCTATTCAAATTAAGGTTGTACGGATCCAGTTTCTGTTTGTCCCCTTCGATGGCTGCCCCGCAGAAGTATATGTCCTCCCGAGACAAGAAATCGTGAAGCTCACCTAGTATGGAGGGCGAGTGTATGATGTGGTACACCAAAACTTCATCTTCGAGGCACAGCTGAAGGACGGCGGCGCGCTGGATCATCCCAGGGGCACGCTCCATGTACTCTGTGTCGAGACCGATGACCCTCGTCTCTACCTTTTCGAGGGAGTTGGATACATTGTTGATCCACTGTCGAACAACCCTTGGGTGGACGGTGACGGTGGCAACTATGTGCATCGAGCCTTCGACGAGGACATGTTGGACGCTAAAAACCTGCATCTCGATCTCTATCGCCATTTGGAACCACTGGAATGGAGGGCTATGGTTTGTAGAATTAGGATTAGATGGCTAGTCTAGCTGAAGTAGTAGATGATTATTTAAAGAGGTTAAAACAATGTGAACGCAGTGGGGTTTGGATGCAAATGAAGACGAAGGGGAGGTGAAGAAGCCGAGGAGAATCGGTTCCCGATGGAGAAGTAAATGGGAGAAGTGGCATGCAGGCAGTTGATTAGACGGCTAGGTAGACTAAACGAAAAGGCTTTGCGGGTAGTGTGACGCCTCGAGATCGTTGTGCCAGGTGTCTTCCAGTTATTCGCTGTGTTGCCTTGTCATTCGCTTGCATGTTGCATCTTGTCATGTCATCATGTGCATTGCATCATCATGTTCTCAAAACTTGCATCCGTCCGGGTTTCCCAGTTCCTTCCGTTGTACGTTTTGAGCCCAGACACACTTGCACGCGCCCGCGGCATGTACGAAATAGTATTTTATAAGTGACCGGAAAATGTTCTCAGAATGGGTTGAAAGTTGGCATGCGGTGTTGTTTTGTTGTCAGTAGGCCGCCTGCCAAGTTTCATCGCGTTCGGAGTCCGTTTGATGCCCCAACGGATAACTATAGCGGCATTATAGCCGGTCTAATGTCGGACGTTTTCGGCCTCCGGAAACAGATGCCGGGCCCTCTCTCTCTCATCTCCCCCTCGCAGTCTCGCCACAGCCCACCTAGTCCATCCGCCTACCCATCTTCGCGTCCGGAGCTGTCCGATGCGATCGCACGGTCCGAAACCCTCTCTGCTCAGTGCATCAAACCCCCTCGCGCGCGCGTCCGAAAAGCTGTCCCGGACCCGACCCGGACAGTCGTCACCGTTGTGTCCGGGTCATCCCCAAAAATCTACAAAGCATCTCCGTTTCCTTATTTGGACTCCCCAACCTTTTAATCTGACCGTCCGATCTAAATCAAAGGTTCCAAATAGCCCTTTATCTCATTGCTATATATATATATATATAGTGGCCAACCCTAACATCTAGGGAGCCTGTCCCATCATTCCTCCTCGCCACCGCCAAAAATCAAATCGCCATCGGGATCCTCCCTGATCCCCTTCTCCTGGGTCTCCTCCTCCATCCAATCGAACCAACCACCGCTCCAGCTCGTTGTCAACATCGGACGAACCCGCAAGCAGCCAGAGCCCAAATCCCGATTGGATCGAGGCCCTTCCTCCTCCCTCGCGCCCATCCCCTTTCTCTTCCTTTCTTCTTCTTCCCGTGCTCACCTCGCTCTCCCGTCGTCGTCTGCCTGCAGGGAACGAGGAGCACGGCGCCCGACGCCATGGCCGGCCTCGATCTCGTCCCCAACGCCGCCCCTGAGCTCCACCCGCGCCGCCGTTGCCCAGATCCAGCGCCGGCAAGCCGGATCCGCCTCGTCTGCTACCTGCACCGCCCGGAGCCGTGCCTTCGTCCGCGCCAAGTCAGTGCATCACCAAACGCGTCCCCTGCCTCGCCATCCCCTGCCGCCGTCCCTGCTACCCCTGCTTCGAGCGGGACGGGACGTCGCGCCTCCGCTCCTCGTCTGGACACTCCGGCGACCAGCAAGCCTACCTCGCGCCACAACTACGAGGACCTGTGCCGCACCATGGCTCTGAAGCTCTCTTTTGAATAGAGGACGTGCGTCGCCTCCTCCAGCTCCATCGGTCGCGCCACCCCGCCGGAGAACGCCGCCACGCGTCCGGATCCACTCGTCTCCGCCGCCTCCCCAAGTTCCGTTGCTGCTGCTCCAGCGTCGTCCCGCCTCCGCGTGCTTCCTGGCGCTGCACCTCGCTCCCCTGCCATCCGTCGCGCCGCCGACAACCAGCTCGCCAGAGCAGAGCTCCTCCTGCCGACGCCCGCTGCCGTCTTCCCGGCGACCACCACGGCCACCTCGCCAGCATCCCAGGGCCCAAGCTCCGCCGTGCCATGGCCCGGTTCTGCTGCCGAGCTCTGCTTCTGTCGAATCCCAGGATGAGCACACCACCCGTTGACCCCGCGCCAGATACGACTTCCCTCGCCTCTGCCTTTGGGCGCGGCCCATCATCGCCTCTGCCGGCCCCTCCCTCTGCACCAGCGGGCCGTGGCCCATGTGAGCAGCCTCCCCAAACCCTCTCTGCTCTATTGGGCCAACAGATACGGCCCGTTTTCCTTATAACATTTTTCCTATTTTCCAGAGAGAGCTGTTTTACATAAAAGTCCCTCTAGTTCATGCATATTATAACTCACAAACCGTGCCTCGGATTAAAACAACTTATATATGTAAAATGCCTAGATTTTTGTCTAGTTTCATAATATGTCATTTTCATCCATGTTTAAAATGCTTAAAATGTTGTTTGTTTAAATTTGCTCAAATAACTTGTTAAAATGTTTTAATCCATAACTAAATAACCGTAACTCGGAATTTAATAAACTTTATATGTAAATGGGGTAGAAAAATGCTTAGTTTAACATGGTGCACTTTTCTTGCATGTTTAATAACTCTAAAATTGTGTTTAGGGCAGAACAGTACCAAACCTTAAAATATGCATATGGGGTTTTACCGGAATTGTTGTTCGTTGTTTCCGGCCTCATTTAAACTTGCCTAGATAGGTAGTTTTGTTGTGCTTCACCTTTTGCCATGTTAACCAACATTTAATATTGTTGAGTACCTAACCGAGAGTGAACTAAATAATTGATGTGGTGTTCCGTCAATATGCAACGGAGTTGCATATTGAGCTCCACTTAATTTGTAGGATTGCTTGTGCACTTTGCCATGTCATGCTTCATTAAACCGAACATGCATCATATTTGATTGTGCATCATGCCATGTTTATGTGATGGTTGTTTATTATGTTGTTTGCTTCTTTCCAGTGTTGCTTCTTCGGGTTGGTTCCGATAACGTCGTGTTTGTGAGGATCCGTTCGACTACGTCCGTTTGTCTTCTTCATGGACTCGTCCTTCTTCCTTGCGGGATCTCAGGCAAGATGACCATACCCTCGAAATCACTTCTATCTTTGCTTGCTAGTTGCTCGCTCTATTGCTATGCCTATGCTGCGATACCTACCACTTGCTATATCATGCCTCCCATGTTGCCATGTCAAGCCTCTAACCCACCTTGTCCTAGCAAACCGTTGTTTGGCTATGTTACCGCTTTGCTCAGCCCCTCTTATAGCGTTGTTAGTTGCAGGTGAAGATTGGAGTTTGTTCCATGTTGGAACATGGATTTTTGTTGGGATATCACAGTATCTCTTATTTAATTAATGCATCTATATACTTGGTAAAGGGTGGAAGGCTCGGCCTTATGCCTCGTGTTTTTTTCCACTCTTGCCGCCCTAGTTTCCGTCATATCGGTGTTATGTTCCCGGATTTTGCGTTCCTTACATGGTTGGGTTATAATGGGAACCCCTTGACAGTTCGCTTTGAATAAAACTCCTCCAGCAAGGCCCAACCTTGGTTTTACCATTCGCCACCTGGCCTTTTTCCCTTGGGAGTCGCGCATCCCGAGGGTCATCTTATTTTAACCCCCCCGGGCCAGTGCTTGTCTAAGTGTTGGTCCAAACTAGAGCCCCTTGCAGCGCCACCTCGGGGAAACTCGAGGGCTGGTTTTAGTTGTACGGGTTGCTTATCCGGTGTGCCCTGAGAACGAGATATGTGTAACTCCTATCGGGATGTCAGCGCATCGGGCGGTCTTGCTGGACTTGTTTTACCATTGTCGAGGATGTCTTGTAACCGGGATGCCGAGTCTGATCGGATTGTCTTGGGAGAAGGAATATCCTTCGTTGACCGTGAGAGCTTGTGATGGGCTAAGTTGGGACACCCCTGCAGGGTTCTGAACTTTCGAAAGCCGTGCCCGTGGTTATGGGCAGATGGGAATTTGTTAATGTCCGTTTGTAGAAAATCTGAAACTTATCTTAAGTAAAATGCATCAACCGCATGTGTAGCCGTGATGGTCTCTTTCCGGCGGAGTCCGGGAAGTGAACACGGTGTTGGAGTTATGCTTGGCGTAGGTTGTTCTAGGATCACTTCTTGATCATAGTTTCTCGAACGTGCTTTGCCTTCTCTTCTCGCTCTCATTTGCGTAAGTTAGCCACCATATATGCTAGTGCTTGCTGCAGCTCCACCTCATACCTTTCCCCTACCTATAAGCTTAAATAGTCTTGATCGCGAGGGTGTGAGATTGCTGAGTCCCCGTGACTCACAGATTACTTCCAAAACCAGCTTGCAGGTGCCGATGATATCATGCAGGTGACGCAACCGAGCTCAAGGAGGAGCTTGATGAAGATCGTGTTTGTTATGTTGTTTCCGTTTCCAGTTGATCAGTAGTGGAGCCCAGTTGGGGCGATCGGGGATCTGTAGCATTATGGGTAGTCTTCTTTTATTTTGGTTCCGCAGTCGGACCTTGATTGTATCTGGATGATGTAATGCTTTATTCATGTATTGTGTGAAGTGGCGATTGTAAGCCAACTATGTATCTCTTTCCCTTATGTATTACATGGGTTGTGTGAAGATTACCTCTCTTGTGACATTGCCTTCAATGCGGTTATGCCTCTAAGTCGTGCTCCGACATGTGGGAAATATAGCCACATCAAGGGTGTTACAAGTTGGTAATCAAAGCCTTCCCCGACTTAGGAGCCCCCTGCTTGATCGAATCGCTGGCGTTGTTGAGTCTAGAAAAAAATGTTTTGAGTCATTTAGGATTATGTATATTGGAGAGTAGGACTTCTTTTTATTCCTCAGTCCCTTCATCGCTCTGGTGAGGCATCCTCACGTAGAGTTTTGACTCTTCTCTTCTCAAATTTCACTAAATTTTTTTTAGGATCACGCGGGTATCTTGGAATCGTTCCGATGGTTTTGTGATGAGAACATTGTTCTTGGTGCCTCCTGGCATTTAGGGGTTGTGGCAGTGTCCCGGGGAGTTGAGCTCCGAGGTGTTGTCGTCACAATTTTATCGTTGCAGTTCTGGAATACCTGAGTTTCGCCGACATCGAGAATCTCTTTTATGCTGTTGTTGGTGAGATAACCTCGACGCGACCCAGTAATGGGGCGGGAGTTCGGGAGTATTGCCATAACTCGTATAAGGATGCTTTTCGAAGGTTGAGGTAAACGATTTCCGAAGGTTTCTTGGTTATGTGTTGAAGGATGGATACAGCTGGATGTAGGATTTGTTAGTTCTGGGTGAGATATTATGCTTCCCTTGTATCCCCAACACCTGATTGCATAACCGGAAAGTTTCGGGAGTTTATAAGTGGGAATTCAAGTAGCTCTTAGGATATCTTTCCGACAGATGTATGATATGTAATTGGGGTTCGACGTCTAGTGGTCCGCCTATCCACGGTTGGTTTTACAGTGGTCTCGTTGTGTCTTAAAGAGTCCTTGGCTATGCTGACTCAGGGACGCTTCGTATGTCATGTGCACCGCCTTGTACATGATGGTGCTGTACGATCAAGCCCGTGTAGGCCCCACCACAAAAACTTCGGACGAAATCTCTATCATATGTTTGTTCCGGCTTATTCTGCAAGCCAATCCTTTGTTTTGTTTTGAATTGTGGTATTCGAGATGCTTCGAAGTCGAGTGTTGATTCCATACCTTCCCCAAATGGTGTCCTCATATTCCTTTGGAAATACTAATCCTTCTTGATCATCGAGCTTGTCATCTAAATTTCTTCTCAACCGGTGTGTCTCTATTCAAGTGGATCCGATCATTTTCAACATCAGCAAGATCCAATTTCAGTTCTTCTCAACGGTGTTACCTTCTTCCGTTCCAAGTTGACTTTGTTTTTCCCACCCTCCCATCCCTTTTTATTCAAGGACTCAGATGTCTTAATTAAGTATCCATTTTTTTTCATGTGAAGTCTCTCCATTCTTTTCCATCAATATTCTTATCCGGCGATTCTCAAGAAGATGCTAACGGAGCTTCAAGTTCATCATTCTTCGTTTCTTTTATCTTCTCCGGTGCATTCAATTCAAGCTTTGTATTGAGCATAGTCTTTTCATTTTGCCCAATGCTTTTTGTATGACCGGTGCTCCTCATAATCATTCCCCGCTTGCTATTCAATTGTTCCGGAGTGCTGAAGATATCTCGAAGATTCATGTTTCCACTACGCATTCGATCAACCTATTCCGAGGTTGTTATCTCATTCAAGCCATTTATTTCAACCGGTGCAATCTCTCTTTTCAAGCAATCGTTCAACGATGTTTCTTTTGAGTGGGCCCTAACCCACAAGTCTTTTTCCAGGATCTTACCTGACTCTTCTAATTTTACCGGAGTTATTCTCAAATTCATTTCAAAGTTGACGTAAGAATGATTTTTCATCAGTCAAATGTCTTTCTACAAGATCTTTCAAATTCTTTTCATCGTTTGGCTCAACCTTTAAATTCGTCATCCCGGAGTACCTCAAAAATTCATGGTGGTGTTTCTCCTCGTCATTCTTGGATTTTGAAGACCAAAGAAGAGTTTTTCCTCCATATCTTATCTATTCTCTCAAAGATTCATGTGTAACACCCCGGATGTAATTTACCTTATATGTATCCCAACTCTTGCCGTTTCCGGTGCTAAGTTATTTTATTTCCTCGGGTTCGGGTTTTTGTCTCCGTGTGTTGTTGCCTTTGTCATGCATCTCTTATCATGTCATCATGTGCATTGCATTTGCATACGTGTTCGTCTCATGCATCCGAGCATTTTCCCCGTTGTCCGTTTTGCATTCCGGCGCTCCTATCTCCTCCGGTGCCCCTTTCTACCTCTTTTCATGTGTGGGGGTTAAACATTTCCGGATTGGACCGAGACTTGCCAAGCGGCCTTGGTTTACTACCGGTAGACCGCCTGTCAAGTTTCGTACCATTTGGACTACGTTTCATACTCCAACGGTTAATCGAGGGACCGAGAAGGCCTCGTTTGTGTTGCAGCCCAACACCCTTCCAAGTTGGACCAAAACCCACCTAAACCCCTCCTATCATCTAGAGCATTCGATCACGATCGCGTGGTCGAAAACCGCACTCCATTTGGAGCTTCCTAGCTCCCTCTATGCCTATAAATAGCTCCTCCTCCAAAAATCCCGGGTCTGCTTCCACCCTAACCCTAGAAAAACTCCACCCGCCGCTGCCGGACAAAAATCTGGGCAGCGGACGTGTCCGCCCGCTCCGCCGGACCAACCCGCTGTCGCCATGTGTCCCTGGGCCGGTCCCCAGTTCGCCGCCGACCCCGCGGGCCCACGAGGCCTGTGCGGGGCCCTCCCGGCCCGGTCTCCGCCGCCTCCTCCCATCAGATCGCCGCCCCCGCGCCCGGCACCGTTCGCCGCACCCGACCGCCGCGGTGCCATTGCAGGGCGCCTCCGCGCCGACCGCTCGCCGACCACCACCTCCTCGCCGCGTCCTCCGCCGCCGTCTTCTTCCGCGACGCCGGCAAGGCTCGCCGACCCCGCCGCCCGCCGACATCGCCCGCTTCGGCCGCCGCCTCATCATCATTCTTCCTCCCCCGGCGAAGCCCGGCGATTCCGGCGAGAACTCCGGCCGGGCGAACCTCGGATCCGCCGCCGCTACAGTGTTTCGCCAGATCTGGATCGGGAGCTACAGTAAACCCTAGCGGTTGACCTTTTTCCTCCGTTTCAGTATTTTTTTGCAATCTTCATCATGTCATAGCTCCGCATCCGTAGCTCCGATTTGCGCGTGTAGCATATAAAAATGTTCGTCTCAAAGAGTACATCATTTCATCTCATTGCATCATTTTCATTTGAGCTCATCTTAATTCCCGAAATACTGTTGGAAGAGGGCTATGTGATATATTTGCCAGATCTGTTTCATCAAATAGATATTTGTCATTTTTGCCATGATTAATGTGTGCATGATATGCTCCTAAGCTCTACATGAGTTTTGTTATATGCCATGCCATCTTTACAGAGGTGCTTACCATGTATTTTTATGATATGTGTGGTGACTAGCACAAGCTTGCAAAGTAGCGTAATCGGTAATGCTGATTTCAGGGACTTAGAAGTTCACCAAGTCCTTGATCTGTTTTTGTCGTTATGCCATATGTTCATGTTATTTCCTAGTGATCCGTGCCTCTTTTGAGGATGATCAGTCAGGATGTTTTGTCAACATTGTGGTTTTTATATCCACCCATGTCTTTTTTTGCATTTATGGAGGAACTTAGCTTGAGTCAATCGACCTCTACTTTTGCTATTTCGTGAATCCTGGCAGATTGTTGACTTGTTAGCGATTTTGCTGAGGATGTTGCTATTGATCCGTTCATGCTATGTTGTTGTTCTTGCCATGTCTAGATTCTATGCCATGTATTCATGGTGGGTGTATGCTTAGTTTGTCATGCCATGCTCTATGGTGAGTGCATCGAGCTCGTGAACATGCCTACTCGTTAACTGATTTGCATGCTCCAGTTTTTCACCAAGTCTCTAATCTGATTATGTTTTTGCCATATTCACATGCTTGCAATTGTATTTTATGATCCCTTTTGGCTCAAGGTCACTAAGGGACTTTTGTTAAGTGCTTTGAGTAGCTTCATGCCATGCCTTGCTTTGCCATGTTAAGTTCCTGTAGCATGTAGTTTTCATGCTCTAAAGTGTGCTACCTGATGTTAAATTCCAGACTTGTGTTAATTTCACTAAGTCTGAAACCTGTTATCATTTGCACTTTTTCCATGCTTGTTTGAACCTATTAATGGATGAATTAGCCGTAGCTCAGTGTTCATATGTTGTCAAGAATCATGAATGGATCCCTGCCATGTATTTTGTTGCCATGTTTGAGTGCTGTAGCATATTTATCTTGATGCTTTTAGATGGCTACTTGCTGATTATCGCAGACCGGTGCCATATTTGTTTTGCTTGCCATTTCCAAACCGTGCATCCGATTCCGGTGATCTTTATATCGATTTCAACCGAAATCACCTCACCTTTCCAGTGGCATTCTTGTATTTCCAAGTTGAGGCCAAGTTCAATCATTCCTTGTCAAATCTTGCATATGCATCACATACCGCATCCCGCATAGCATACCATGTTTGCATCATGTTTGTTTGAGCATTGCACGTGGTTGATTGTGTTCCTTTTGCTTGTTTGTCTTGTTTGGGTAGAGACGGGAGACGAGTTCGCTAACGAGGAGCCCATTGAGTTTGCTTACGAGGATCAAGTCAACTCTGACAACTTTGCAGGCAAGATGATCATACCCTCGAAATCACTTCTATCTTTGCTTGCTAGATGCTCGCTCTTTTGCTATGCCTATGCTACGATGCCTACCACTTGCTTATCATGCCTCCCAAATTGCCATGTCAAACCTCTAACCCGCCATGTCCTAGCAAACCGTTGTTTGGCTATGTTACCGCTTTGCTCAGCCCTTCTTATAGCGTTGCTAGTTGCCGGTGAAGATTGGAGATCGTTCCTTGTTGGAACATGTTTTATTGTTGGGATATCACTATATTATCTTGTTATCTTAATGCCCCTATATACTTGGTAAAGGGTGGAAGGCTCGGCCTTTTGCCTAGTGTTTTGTTCCACCCTTGCCGCCCTAGTTTCCGTCATATCGGTGTTATGTTCCCGGATTTTGCGTTCCTTACGCGGTTGGGTTATAATGGGAACCCCTTGACAGTTCGCCTTGAATAAAACTCTTCCAGCAATGCCCAACTTTGGTTTTACCATTTGCCACCTAGCCTCTTTTCCCTTGGGTTCCACGGACTCAAGGGTCATCTTTATTTAAACCCCCGGGCTAGTGCTCCTCTGAGTGTTGGTCCAACCTGTCAGCTGCCGGTGGCCACCAGGGGCAACTCTGGGCTGGCCTACCGGAACCTTGGACAATCCGGTGTGCCCTGAGAACGAGATATGTGCAGCTCCCATCGGGATTTGTCGGCACATTCGGGCGGTGTTGCTAGTTTAGTTTTACCATTGTCGAGGATGTCTTGTAACCGGGATTCCGAGCCTGATCGGGTCTTCCCGCTAGAAGGAATATCCTTCGTTGACCGTGAGAGCTTGTGATGGGCTAAGTTGGGACTCCCCTGCAGGGATTTGAACTTTCGAAAGCCGTGCCCGCGGTTATGGGCAGATGGGAATTTGTTAATGTCCGGTTGTAGATAACATGAAACTTAACTTAATTAAAATGAATCAACCACGTGTGTAACCGTGATGGTCTCTTCTCGGCGGAGTCCGGGAAGTGAACACGGTGTTGGAGTAATGTTTGACGTAGGTTGTTCTAGGATCACTTCTTGATCATAGTTCTTCGTTCGTAATTTGCCTTCTCTTCTCGCTCTCTTTTGCGAACAGGTTAGCCACCATATATGCTAGTCGCTTGCTGCAGCTCCACATATTACCTTACCTTTACCTATAAGCTTAAATAGTCTTGATCGCGAGGGTGCGAGATTGCTGAGTCCCCGTGACTCACAGATTACTTCCAAAACCAGATGCAGGGACCGATGATACCGTTCCAGATGATGCGCTTGAGCTCAAGTGGGAGTTCGATGAAGACTCTCGCCGTTACTATGTGTCTTCCCCAGATGATCACTAGTGGTGCCCAGTTGGGGCGATCGGGGTCCGTGTCGCATGTGGGGTTGATCTTTTATTTTGGTACCGTAGTCGGACCATGAGTGTATTGGATGATTGTAATGTTATTCATGTATTTGTGTGACGTGGCGAGTGTAAGCCAACTATGTACCTTTTCCCCTATTATCTATTTACATGGGTTGTTGTGAAGATTACCTTACTTGCGACATTGCTTTCAATGCGGTTATGCCTCTAAGTCGTGCTTTGACACGTAGGAGATATAGCCGCATCGAGGGCGTTACAAGTTGGTAATCAAAGCCTTCCCCGACCTTAGGAGCCCCCTGCTTGATCGAATCGTCGGCGTTGTTGAGTCTAGAAAAATGTTTTGAGTCATTTAGGATTATATATATATCAGAGAGTTAGGAATTCTTTTTACTCCCCAGTCCCTTCATCGCTCTGGTAAGGCATCCCGACGTAGAGTTTTGACTCTTCTCTTCTCAAATTTCACAAAAAACTATTTTAGGATCACGCGGGTATCTTGGAATCGTTCCGATCGATTTGTGACGAGAACATTGTTCTTGGTGCCTCCTGTCATTTAGGGGTTGTGGCAGTGTCCCGGGGAGTTGAGCTCCGAGGTGTTGTCGTCACAATTTTATCATTGAGATTCTGGAATACCTGAGTTTCGCCGACATCGAAAATCTCTTTTATGCAGTTGTTGGTGAGATAACCTCGACGCCACCTAGTACTGGGGCGGGAGTTCGGGAGTATTGCCATAACTTGTATAACGGATGCTTTTCGAAGGTTGAGGTAGATGATTTCCGAAGTTTTTCTCGGTTATGTGTTGAAGGATGGATACAGCTGGATGTAGGATTTGCTAGAGTTGGGTGAGATATTATGCTTCCCCTGTATCCCCAACACCTGATTGCATAACCGGAAAGGTTTGGGAGTTTCATAGGTGGGAATTCTTGTAGCTCTAGTTCTTGTTCCACGGATATTTGGTTTGAGATTGGGTGATCCTTACCGAGTATTCGTTCTTGTTCCGTACCTTGTTGTTTTTTTCTTCTACCTCAATTCTAAGTGGCTTCTCAATTTATGGATATGTGACCATTTCAATTGGAATGCATTCGTTCATTTTGTTCGGATGTGAAGACTATATGTTGCAATTTCAACCCGTTTGATTCACCTTCGATATTTGTCTGTCAATGCGCTAATGGACGTCAACCTCTTCAGGATGGCTCCTCCAACGCGCACGACTCCGAATCCTGATCCGCCACCACCACCTCCACCTTCGGAGGCATGGCAAGCTGTGATGGCCGCTACCAATGCAAACACGCAGCTGATCATGCAACTTCTTCAAGAGCGCAACCAAGGGAACCAGGGTCATGGCAACAATCAGTATCACTTTGCTACACTCAACCAGTTCCTTGCTAACCAGCCAAAGACCTTCAGCAATTATGTTGAGGCAACAGACGCTGATGATTGGCTCGTGGACATATGCAAGCATTTCGAGTGCAGTAACGTCAGGCCTGAGGACTTTGTCAAGTTCGCCTCCTTCCAACTCAAAGACCAAGCTGCAGAATGGTTTCAGCAGTACAAAGATTCCAGAGGAGGCCGTGTGATCACCTGGGATGAATTCCGTCAAGACTTAAAAGCTCATCATATTCCTCAGAGCGTGGTTGAAAGCAAGCGTGAGGAATTCCGCAACCTGAAGCAAGGCTCTATGTCTGTCTACGAGTACAACAAGATGTTTCAGAAGCTCGCCCGTTTTGCTAAGCAAGACGTCCCTGACGAGAAGAGCATGATATACCAGTTCAGGGGTGGTCTCAGAGAAGAAATCCAGCTAGCTCTCGTTATCTTTAAGCCCAAGAGGTATGATGAGTTTTACAACATGGCAATGAAGCAAGAGACTGCTCAACTGTAGTGCGATGCTTCGAAGAAGCGAGTCAGAGATGCAGCTCCTTCTTCCTCAACTCAAGTGGCTAAGAAGCAGAAGTATTGGCTTCCTCCTCCTCTGTTTCGTCAGCCTTATCAGCAGAAGAGCAAAGGTGGCAGTGGATCTTTCCACCCACCCAGCCCTGGCTTTCAGAATAAGACTTCGTCTCAAACTCCAAGATCAAGTGCTCCATATCACCGTCTTTCAGAGGTCACGTGCAACAAGTGCCAACAGAAGGGTCACTATGCCAACAAATGCTTCAATCAGAGGCGTCTCCCTCCTCCTCCTCCTGTGAGATCGGCAAGTACAACTGTGGTCAAGCATAACCCCAAGCACGCCAAGGTCAACTTGATGAATGCAGCTCAGGCAGAGGACTCGTCAGATGTCATCATGGGTAACCTTCCTGTTAACGATATTCCTGCAAAAGTTCTTTTTGACACTGGTGCATCACATTGTTTCATCTCAAGACCTTTTGCATCTAAGAATGAGTTGGCTTTGCAAGTTTTGCCTAGACCGATAGCAGTTGTCTCTCCCGGTAGGCGCATGAATGCTAACTCCATTGTTCCGGATGTTACTATCACTTTGGGTGACTACAAATTTCTGTCTTCTCCTACGGTTCTTGGTGACTCGGATATTGATCTTATTCTTGGAATGGATTGGCTTTCTAAGCACAAGGCTCAGCTTGATTATGCAGCCAGGCAGATTCAATTGACTCATTCATCTGAGGATGTAATTGTCTTTGCCGCTCGTGATGATACCATCCGTCTGTTTTCTCTCAATGAGAAGGGTGAACTGGATGCCATCTCCCAAATTCCAGTCGTTTGCGAATATCAAGACGTCTTTCCAGAAGAGCTTCCAGGAATGCCTCCGCACCGGCCAGTTGAATTCGTCATCGATCTTGAGCCTGGCACGGAACCTGTTTGCAAACGTCCTTACAAGCTTGGACCTGAAGAGTTGAAGGAGCTGAAGAAGCAACTCGATATTCAAGAGCGTATGGGTCTCATCCGACCTAGTTCTTCTCCGTGGGGTTGTGGAGTTCTTTTTGTGAAGAAGAAGGATGGAACGGACCGACTTTGTGTTGACTACCGTCCATTGAACAAGAAGACTATAAAGAACAAGTACCCACTTCCGAACATCAACGAGCTGTTTGAACAACTCAAAGGTGCTCAAGAATTCTCCAAGCTTGATCTCCGTATGGGCTATCACCAGATTCGAATCCGTGAGCAAGATATCCCCAAGACAGCATTCAGAACAAGCTATGGTTCATATGAATACACTATCATGTCTTTTGGCCTCGTCAACGCTCCTCCGACTTTCTCTGGCATGATGAACTTCATCTTCAACGCCTACACAAATGACTTCGTCTTGGTCTACCTCGACGACATTTTGGTCTTTTCCAAGAATAAGGAAGATCATGCCAAGCACTTGCGTTTGGTGCTCGATAAGCTCAGAGAACATCAGTTCTATGCCAAGTTCTCAAAGTGCAAGTTTTGGCTCGATGAGGTTCTCTATCTTGGGCATATCATCTCTGCCAAGGGCATAGCGGTGAATCCTGAGAAGGTGTCTGCAATTGTGAATTGGGAACCACCTCAGAACGTGAAGCAACTCCGCAGCTTCCTTGGTCTCACAAGCTATTGTCGAAGGTTCGTTGAAAACTTTTCAAAGATCGCGAAGCCTCTTTCAAACCTTCTCCAGAAGCACGTGAAGTACGTTTGGTCTCCGGAATGTGACATCGCTTTCAACACCCTGAAAGAGAAATTAGTCACTGTTCCAGTTCTGACTCCTCCCGATGAATCCAAACAGTTCGAGGTCTTCTGTGATGCCTCTCTTCAAGGCCTTGGTGCAGTGTTGATGCAAGAGAAGAAAGTTGTGGCTTATACCTCTCACCAGTTGAAGCCCAACGAGAAGAACTACCCCACTCATGACCTCGAGTTGGCGGCAGTTGTGCATGCTCTTTTAACTTGGAGACATATCTTATTGGGAAGAAAAGTGGACATCTTCACTGACCACAAGAGTCTCAAGTACATCTTCACTCAGCCTAATCTCAACCTCAGGCAGACTCGTTGGGTCGAAATGATTCAAGAGTATAATCCGAGTATCGAATATACTCCAGGCAAGGCCAATGTAATTGTTGACGCATTGAGCAGGAAGGCTTACTGCAACAGTTTGATTCTCAAGCCTTACCAACCCGAGCTTTGTGAAGCTTTCCGCAAACTCAATCTGCAAGTTGTTCCTCAAGGTTTCCTCGCCAACCTTCAAGTCTCTCCTATTTTGGAGGATCAGATTCGCGAGGCTCAACTTCTTGATGCTATGGTGAAGAAGGTGAAGATTGGGATTGCCAAGAGTCAACCCAAGTACAAGTGCTATCGCCTTGATGACAAGGATACTCTCTTCTTCGAGGATCGCATTGTTGTGCCTAAAGGTGACCTTCGTAAAGTCATTATGAATGAGGCTCACAATTCACTCCTCTCCATCCACCCTGGAAGTACGAAGATGTACCAAGACCTCAAGCAGGCTTATTGGTGGACTCGAATGAAGCGCGAGATTGCTCAGTTCGTGAATGAATGTGATGTCTGCAGAAGAGTGAAGGCAGAACACCAATGACCAGCTGGTCTCCTCCAACCTCTTGCCATTCCAGAATGGAAGTTTGACCACATTGAGATGGACTTCGTGACGGGATTTCCAAAGTCCAAGCATGGCAATGATGCTATATTCGTTGTCATCGACAAACTCACTAAAGTGGCTCACTTTCTGCCTATCAAAGAGTCTATCACTGCAGCTCAATTGGCGGAGCTTTATACCTCTCGGATTGTCTCTCTGCATGGCATTCCACAGTTGATCTCTTCAGACCATGGCAGCGTCTTTACCTCCAAGTTTTGGGATTCTTTTCAGAAGGCCATGGGCACCAACATCCGTTTCAGCACAACTTTTCATCCTCAAACTAGCGGTCAAGTCGAGCGTGTCAATCAGATTCTCGAAGATATGCTCAGGGCTTGCGTTATCTCCTTCGGTATGAAGTGGGAAGATTGTCTTCCATATGCCGAGTTCTCCTACAACAACAGTTTTCAAGCAAGTTCGGGCAAGGCCCCATTTGAAATTCTCTATGGAAGGAAGTGCCGTACTCCTCTTAACTGGTCAGAGACTGGTGAACGTCAACTTCTTGGAAATGACTTGATCATTGAGGCAGAGGAAATGTGCAAAGTCATTCGTGATAACCTCAAAGCAGCGCAATCGCGCTAGAAGAGCTACTATGATAGTAAGCATCGTGATTTGGCTTTCGAGATCGGAGACCATGTTTACCTCCGCGTCTCTCCAATGAAAGGTACTCGTCGCTTCGGTATCAAAGGGAAGCTTGCCCCTAGATACGTGGGTCCTTTCAAGATTGTCAGCAAGAGAGGCGATCTCGCCTATCAACTCGAGCTTCCCTCCAACTTTGCTAATGTGCACGACGTGTTCCATGTCTCTCAGCTCCGCAAGTGCTTCAAGACACCTGACTGCACCGTCAACTTCGAAGACATTGATCTCCAAGAAGACCTCTCTTATCGTGAGCACCCCGTTGCTATTCTTGAAGAGACTGAACGCAAGACTCACAACAAGTCAATCAAATTCCTCAAAGTCAAGTGGTCACACCATTCCGACCGTGAAGCCACCTGGGAACGCGAGGATCACCTCCGTTCTGAGTACCTGACGTTTTTCCAGTCCTAGATCTCGGGACGAGATCCTTCCGTAGTGGTGGAGTGTTGTAACACCCCGGATGTAATTTACCTTATATGTATCCCAACTCTTGCCGTTTCCGGCGTTAAGTTATTTTATTTCCTCGGGTTCGGGTTTTTGTCTCCGTGTGTTGTTGCCTTTGTCATGCATCTCTTATCATGTCATCATGTGCATTGCATTTGCATACGTGTTTGTCTCATGCATCCGAGCATTTTCCCCGTTGTCCGTTTTGCATTCCGGCGCTCCTATCTCCTCCGGTGCCCCTTTCTACCTCTTTTCATGTGTGGGGGTTAAACATTTCCGGATTGGACCGAGACTTGCCAAGCGGCCTTGGTTTACTATCGGTAGACCGCCTGTCAAGTTTCGTACCATTTGGACTACGTTTGATACTCCAATGGTTAACCGAGGGACCGAGAAGGCCTCGTTTGTGTTGCAGCCCAACACCCTTCCAAGTTGGCCCAAAACCCACCTAAACCCCTCCTATCATCTAGAGCGTTCGATCACGATCGCGTGGTCGAAAACCACACTCCATTTGGAGCTTCCTAGCTCCCTCTATGCCTATAAATAGCTCCTCCTCCAAAAATCCCGGGTCTTCTTCCACCCTAACCCTAGAAAAACTCCACCCGCCGCCGCCGGACAAAAATCCGGGCAGCGGATGTGTCCGTCCGCTCCACCGGACCAACCCGCCGTCGCCACGTGTCCCTGGGCCGGTCCCCAGTTTGCCGCCGACCCCGCGGGCCCGCGAGGCCCGTGCAGGGCCCTCCTGGCCCGGTCTCCGCCGCCTCCTCCCATCAGATCGCCGCCCCCGCGCCCGGCGCTGTTCGCCGCACCCGGCCGCCGCGGCGCCATTGCCGGGCGCCTCCGCGCCGACCGCTCGCCGACCGCCGCCTCCTCGCCGCGTCCTCCTCCGTCGTCTTCTTCCGCGACGCCGGCAAGGCTCGCCGACCCCGCCGCCCGCCGACATCGCCCGCTCCGGCCGCCGCCTCGTCGTAATTCTTCCTCCCCCGGCGAAGCCCGGCGAGAACTCCGGCCGGGCGAACCTTGGATCCGCCGTCGCTACAGTGTTTCGCCAGATCTGGATCGGGAGCTACAGTAAACCCTAGCGGTTGACCTTTTTCCTCCGTTTCAGTATTTTTTTTGCAATGTTCATCATGTCGTAGCTCCGCATCCATAGCTCCGATTTGCGCATGTAGTCATATCAAAATGTTCGCCTCAAAGAGTAAATTATTTCATCTCATTGCATCATTTTCATTTGAGCTCATCTTGAAGCCCGAAATGCTGTTGGAAGAGGGCTATGTGATATATTTGCCAGATCTGTTTCATCAAATAGATATTTGTCATTTTTGCCATGATTAATGTGTGCATGATATGCTCCTAAGCTCTACATGAGTTTTGTTATATGCCATGCCATCTTTACAGAGGTGCTTACCATGTATTTTTATGATATGTGTGGTGACTAGCACAAGCTTGCAAAGTAGCGTAATCGGTAATGCTGATTTCAGGGACTTAGAAGTTCACCAAGTCCTTGATCTGTTTTTGTCGTTATGCCATATGTTCATGTTATTTCCTAGTGATCCGTGCCTCTTTTGAGGATGATCAGTCAGGATGTTTTGTCAACATTGTGGTTTTTATATCCACCCATGTCTTTTTTTGCATTTATGGAGGAACTTAGCTTGAGTCAATCGACCTCTACTTTTGCTATTTCGTGAATCCTGGCAGATTGTTGACTTGTTAGCGATTTTGCTGAGGATGTTGCTATTGATCCGTTCATGCTATGTTGTTGTTCTTGCCATGTCTAGATTCTATGCCATGTATTCTTGGTGGGTGTATGCTTAGTTTGTCATGCCATGCTCTATAGTGAGTGCATCGAGCTCGTGAACATGCCTACTCGTTAACTGATTTGCATGCTCCAGTTTTTCACCAAGTCTCTAATCTGATTATGTTTTTGCCATATTCACATGCTTGCAATTGTATTTTATGATCCCTTTTGGCTCAACGTCACTAAGGGACTTTTGTTAAGTGCTTTGAGTAGCTTCATGCCATGCCTTGCTTTGCCATGTTAAGTTCCTGTAGCATGTAGTTTTCATGCTCTAAAGTGTGCTACCTGATGTTAAATTCCAGACTTGTGTTAATTTCACTAAGTCTGAAACCCTGTTATCATTTGCACTTTTTCCATGCTTGTTTGAACCTATTAATGGATGAATTAGCCGTAGCTCAGTGTTCATATGTTGTCAAGAATCATGAATGGATCCCTGCCATGTATTTTGTTGCCATGTTTGAGTGCTGTAGCATATTTATCTTGATGCTTTTAGATGGCTACTTGCTGATTATCGCAGACCGGTGCCATATTTGTTTTGCTTGCCATTTCCAAACCGTGCATCCGATTCCGGTGATCTTTATATCGATTTCAACCGAAATCACCTCACCTTTCCAGTGGCACTCTTGGATTTCCAAGTTGAGGCCAGGTTCAATCATTCCTTGTCAAATCTTGCATATGCATCACATACCGCATCCCGCATAGCATACCATGTTTGCATCATGTTTGTTTGAGCATTGCACGTGGTTGATTGTGTTCCTTTTGCTTGTTTGTCTTGTTTGGGTAGAGCCGGGAGACGAGTTCGCTAAGAGGAGCCCGTTGAGTTTGCTTACGAGGATCAAGTCAACTCTGACAACTTTGCAGGCAAGATGATCATACCCTCGAAATCACTTCTATCTTTGCTTGCTAGATGCTCGCTCTTTTGCTATGCCTATGCTACGATGCCTACCACTTGCTTATCATGCCTCCCAAATTGCCATGTCAAACCTCTAACCCGCCATGTCCTAGCAAACCGTTGTTTGGCTATGTTACCGCTTTGCTCAGCCCCTCTTATAGCGTTGCTAGTTGCAGGTGAAGATTGGAGATCGTTCCTTGTTGGAACATGTTTTATTGTTGGGATATCACTATATTATATTGTTATCTTAATGCACCTATATACTTGGTAAAGAGTGGAAGGCTCGGCCTTTTGCCTAGTGTTTTGTTCCACCCTTGCCGCCCTAGTTTCCGTCATATCGGTGTTATGTTCCTGGATTTTGCGTTCCTTACGCGGTTGGGTTATAATGGGAACCCCTTGACAGTTCGCCTTGAATAAAACTCTTCCAGCAATGCCCAACTTTGGTTTTACCATTCGCCACCTAGCCTATTTTCCCTTGGGTTCCGCGGACTCAAGGGTCATCTTTATTTAAACCCACGAGCCAGTGCTCCTCTGAGTGTTGGTCCAACCTATCAGCTGCCGGTGGCCACCAGAGGCAACTCTGGGCTGGCCTACCGGAACCTTGGACAATCCGGTGTGCCCTGAGAACGAGATATGTGCAGCTCCTATCGGGATTTGTCGGCACATTCGGGTGGTGTTGCTGGTTTAGTTTTACCATTGTCGAGGATGTCTTGTAATCGAGATTCCGAGTCTGATCGGGTCTTCCCGCTAGAAGGAATATCCTTCGTTGACCGTGAGAGCTTGTGATGGGCTAAGTTGGGACTCCCCTGCAGGGATTTGAACTTTTGAAAGCCGTGCCCGTGGTTATGCACAGATGGGAATTTGTTATTGTCCGGTTGTAGATAACATGAAACTTAACTTAATTAAAATGAATCAACCGCGTGTGTAACCGTGATGGTCTCTTCTCGGTGAAGTCCGAGAAGTGAACACGGTGTTGGAGTAATGTTTGACGTAGGTTGTTCTAGGATCACTTCTTGATCATAGTTCTTCGTTCGTAATTTGCCTTCTCTTCTCGCTCTCTTTTGCGAACAGGTTAGCCACCATATATGCTAGTCGCTTGCTGCAGCTCCACATATTACCTTACCTTTACCTATAAGCTTAAATAGTCTTGATCACGAGGGTGCGAGATTGCTGAGTCCCCGTGACTCACAGATTACTTCCAAAACCAGATGCAAGGACCGATGATACCGTTCCAGATGATGCGCTTGAGCTCAAGTGGGAGTTCGATGAAGACTCTCGCCGTTACTATGTGTCTTTCCCAGATGATCAATAGTGGTCCCCAGTGGGGGCGATCGGGGTCCGTGTCGCATGTGGGGTTGATCTTTTATTTTGGTACCATAGTCGGATCATGAGTGTATTGGATGATTGTAATGTTATTCATGTATTTGTGTGACGTGGCGAGTGTAAGCCAACTATGTACCTTTTCCCCTATTATGTATTTACATGGGTTGTTGTGAAGATTACCTTACTTGCGACATTGCTTTCAATGCGGTTATGCCTCTAAGTCGTGCTTCGACACGTAGGAGATATAGCCGCATCGAGGGCGTTACATCATGGTTCTAGCTTGATGTCATCCTCTCATAATTGTTTTCGATTGTGAGAATTCTTTTCACCTGTCCGGAGCATTTCATGAGTTGTTTTCATTTCTTTCCTCCGAAGGCCATCACTTCAGAAGAATTATTCATTACAGCTTCAGCTCTCTTTTTCAATTCTTACCGGTGCATCCTTCAAGTGTTCTCTAATCAGCTCGGGATCTCTTCGTTCACTTGCATCTAAATTCTCTCAATAATCTTCATTCATTCTCTAATTCTTACCGGTGATTCATCCCTTTACTTCGTTCATTTCCAATTCTTACGGTGGTTCATTTAAGATTTCTTCTTCCTTCGTTTATCATATCAATGCATTCTTGTTTTCCAAAATTCTATCGGTGGATCGTTGAAGACCTTCTCAAGTTTGCGATATATCTCTCTTAATCCTTTCTACGAGAATAAGTAGTGTGCCAAATCCATTGTTTGTAATCAATTAAATTGGTGAAGGATAAGCATAATGTAATTCTTATTCTTGTTTCATCGAGTAAATTCAATTCCTTATTCCGGAGGTTCATCAAAATTCTCGATTTCAATTGTTTCATCTTTTCTTATCCGGAGTTCCAAGCTTTTCATTTATCTCGTTGTGAAGATCCATCTAAATCTTTGCAAGGCTTCACCTCGTGTTTTCAACTTCTTTTCTTTCTATCATCCTTCTATTATAGGAGTTCTTCAGGGAGGCTACATGATGGTTCGTCAAGGATTTTTTTTCACTCTTCAATTGTTCTTCAAGTTTTCTATCGGAGTTAAGATCTGCCAAGCTATACTCAAAAATTAAACATGGTGCTCAACACATGTTTTGTTTTGAGGAGTTCAAGCATTCTTTATTTTGCATTTGGAAGTGCAATTCTTTCTACTGTATCATTTGAGGTGGTGCTATGTCATTCTTCATAATTTGAGTTCATGTTTCATGATTCACATGTTGTCAAGAATGATATATCTTAAATCCACCAATCTCTTCATTGGAGTTACCTTGGGTTATATTTCACCTAAAACCTTCCCTAAGGAATGTTGCTATTGGGGTGCTTATCAATAACTCAAGTTTCCCTCTCGCGATGAAAGATGTTTTTCATCCCTCCATCGCTCTCAAGCAAGCAATTGTTTTCGTTTGTGGCAGGTTTTCACCTCAAGTTTTTGAGATGTTTTCCATAAGCCCTCAACACGCCTGTTCTTTTCGTTTTTGATTTCCCAACAACTCTGTTCAATCCTTCTTTCAAGGACGCTCTCTCAAATTCATTGGAGGTAGAACATGTTGTTTTCTTCTCTGTTCTTTTCTTTGCATTCTTTCATTTCTTCCGGAGGCATTGTGATGATGCTCTCTTCACTCATCATCTCGTCTTGCGAAGATCATGTTCTTTCCGTTGCTTATCCATTCAATCAGAGTGTCGTGTTTTCATTCCAGTTCTCTCATCTTATCAAGTTTTACCTCCTTTTTTCAACCGGAGTGCTGTCTGAAATCTTTCGTACCCCTTGTGCCATTCTTTCAATAGTTCCGGAGGCAGCGTGTTGTTGATTTCATCAAGTATCCTCTCATCTTGTCAAGTTCTTGTTAATTCCTTCCATTTGCTGTCGGAGTGCTGTACAAATTATATCATTCTTTTTCCTCCTCTATCTTGTTTTAACCGGAGTGTTGTCGTAATTGATCTTTATCGTTCCTTCTGCATCTCGTTTCTACCGGAGTGCTTGCATGTACTTCTTGTCCTTTATAACACTTTTCTTATGCCTTTCAACATACAAGGTTCTAGTAATGTTCCTTGTTCCTCTTTTCTAACGAGATGCTTTCAACTTTGTTCATCTCCGTTGTATCCTTTCTTTCAAGTTGTTCAACCTCTTAAGGTTCCTTGGTTTCACTCGTTTGTCAAAGAAGCAACTTAGTTTTACCCCTCCTCCTCCTCCTCCTCCTCCTCCTCCTCCGTTTCCCTCCGGTGTCATCCTAGATCTCGGGACGAGATCCTCTCGTAGTGGTGGAGTGTTGTGACGCCCCAAGACCGTTGTGCCAGGTGTCTTCCAGTTATTTGCTATGTTGCCTTGTCATTCGCTTGGGTGGTGCATCTTGGCATGTCATCATGTGCATTGCATCATTATGTTTTCAAAACTTGCATCCGTCCGGGTTTCCCAGTTCCTTCCGTTGTCCGTTCTGAGCTCAGACACACTTGGACGCGCCCGCAGCATGTCCGAAATAGTATTTTATAAGTGGCTGGAAAATGTTCTCGGAATGGGTTGAAAGTTGGCATGCGGTGTTGTTTTGTTGTCAGTAGGCCGCCTGCCAAGTTTCATCGCGTTCGGAGTCCGTTTGATGCCCCAACGGATAACTATAGCGGCATTATAGCCGGTCTAACGTCGGACGTTTTCGGTCTCCGGAAACAGATGCCGGGCCCTCTCTCTCTTCTCCCCCTCGCAGTCTCGCCACAACCCACCTAGTCCATCCTCCTACCCCTCCTCGCGTCCGGAGCTGTCCGATGCGATCGCACGGTCCGAAGCCCTCTCTGCTCAGTGCATCAAACCCCCTCGCGCGCGCGTCCGAAAAGCTGTCCCGGACCCGACCCGAACAGTCGTCACCGTTGTGTCCGGGTCATCCCCAAACATCTACAAAGCACCTCCGTTTCCTTATTTGGACTCCCCAACCTTTTAATCTCGACCGTCCGATCTAAATCGGAGGTTCCAAATAGCCCTTTATCTTATTGCTATATATATAGTGGCCAACCCTAACATCTAGGGAGCCTGTCCCATCATTCCTCCTCGCCGCCGCCAAAAATCAAATCGCCATCGGGATCCTCCCTGATCCCCTTCTCCTCGTTCTCCTCCTCCATCCAATCGAACCAACCACCGCTCCAGCTCGTTGTCAACATCGGACGAACCCGCAGGCAGCCAGAGCCCAAATCCCGATTGGATCGAGGCCCTTCCTCCTCCCTCGCGCCCATGCCCTTTCTCTTCCTTTCTTCTTCTCCCCGTGCTCACCTCGCTCTCCCGTCGTCGTCTGCCTGTAGGGAACGAGGAGCACATCGCCCGACGCCATGGCCGGCCTCGATCTTGTCCCCAACGCCGCCCCTGAGCTCCACCCGCGCCGCCGTTGCCCGGATCCGGCGCCGGCCAGCCGGATCTGCCTCGTCTGCTACCTGCACCACCCGGAGCAGTGCCTTCGTCCGCGCCAAGTCAGTGCATCGCCAAACGCGTCCCCTGCCTCGCCATCCCCTGTCGCCGCCCCTGCTACCCCTGCTTCGAGCGGGACGGGACGTCGCGGCTCTGCTCCTCGTCTGGACACTCTGGCGACCGGCAAGCCTGCCTCACGCCACCACTACGACGACCTGCGCCGCGCCATGGCTCTGAAGCTCTCTTTTGAACAAAGGACGTGCATCGCCTCCTCCAGCTCCGTCGGTCGCGCCACCCAGCCGGAGAACGCCGCCACGCGTCCGGATCCACTCGTCTCCACCGCCTCCCCAAGTTCCGTCGCTGTCGCTCCAGCGTCGTCCCGCCTCCGCGTGCTTCCTGGCGCTGGACCTCGCTCCCCTGCCGTCCGTCGTGCCACTGACAACCAGCTCGCCAGAGCAGAGCTCCTCCTGCCGACGCCCGCTGCCGTCTTCCCGGCGACCACCACGGCCACCTCGCCAGCATCCCAGGGCCCAAGCTCCGCCACGCCATGGCCCGGTTCTGCTACCGAGCTCTGCTTCTGTCGAATCCCAGGATGAGCACACCACCCGTTGACCCCGCGCCAGATATGACTTCCCTCGCCTCTGCCTTTGGGCGCGACCCATCATCGCCTCTGCCGGCCCCTCCCTCTGCACCAGCGGGCCGTGGCCCATGTGAGCGGCCTCCCCAAACCCTCCGTGCTCTGTTGGGCCAACAGATACGGCCCGTTTCATGTTTTTTTCCTTATAACATTTTTCCTATTTTTTAGAGAGATCTGTTTTACATAAAAGTCCCTCTAGTTCATGCATATTATAACTCAGAAACCGCGCCTCGGATTAAAACAACTTATATATGTAAAATGCCTAGATTTTTGTCTAGTTTCATAATATGTCATTTTCATCCATGTTTAAAATGCTTAAAATGTTGTTTGTTTAAATTTTCTCAAATAACTTGTTAAAATGTTTTAAACCATAACTAAATAACAGTAACTCGGAATTTAATAAACTTTATATGTAAATGGGGTAGAAAAATGCCTAGTTTAACATGGTGCACTTTTATTGCATGTTTAATAACTCTAAAATTGTGTTTAGGGCAGAACAGTACCAAACCTTAGAATATGCATATGGGGTTTTACCGGAATTGTTGTTCGTTGTTTCCGGCCTCATTTAAACTTGCCTAGATAGGTAGTTTTGTTGTGCTTCACCTTTTGCCATGTTAACCAACATTTAATATTGTTGAGTACGTAACCAAGAGTGAACTAAATAATTGATGTGGTGTTCCATCAATATGCAACGGAGTTGCATATTGAGCTCCACTTAATTTGTAGGATTGCTTGTGCACTTTGCCATGCCATGCTTCATTAAATCGGACATGCATCATACTTGATTGTGCATCATGCCATGTTTATGTGACGGTTGTTTATTATGTTGTTTGCTTCTTTCCAGTGTTGCTTCTTTGGGTTGGTTCCGATAACGTCGTGTTTGTGAGGATCCGGTCGACTACGTCCATTTGTCTTCTTCATGGACTCGTCCTTCTTCCTTGCGGGATCTCAGGCAAGATGACCATACCCTCGAAATCACTTCTATCTTTGCTTGCTAGTTGCTCGCTCTATTGCCATGCGTATGTTGCGATACCTACCACTTGCTATATGATGCCTCCCATGTTGCCATGTCAAGCCTCTAACCCAGCTTGTCCTAGCAAACCGTTGTTTGGCTATGTTACCGCTTTGCTCAGCCCCTCTTATAGCGTTGTTAGTGGCAGGTGAAGATTGGAGTTTGTTTCATGTTGGAACATGGATTTTTGTTGGTATATCACAATATCTCTTATTTAATTAATGCATCTATATACTTGGTAAAGGGTGGACGGCTCAGCCTTATGCCTGGTGTTTTGTTCCACTCTTGCCGCCCTAGTTTCCCTCATATCGGTGTTATGTTCCCGGATTTTGCGTTCCTTACACGGTTGGGTTATAATGGGAACCCCTTGATAGTTCGCTTTGAATAAAACTCCTCCAGCAAGGCCCAACCTTGGTTTTACCATTCGCCACCTAGCCTTTTTCCCTTGGGAGTCACGCATCCCGAGGGTCATCTTATTTTAACCCCCGCGGGCCAGTGCTTGTCTAGGTGTTGGTCCAAACTAGAGCCCCTTGCAGCGCCACCTTGGGGAAACTCGAGGGCTGGTTTTAGTTGTACGGATTGCTTATCCGATGTTCCCTGAGAACGAGATATGTGCAGCTCCTATCGGGATGTCGGCGCATCGGGCGGTCTTGCTGGACTTGTTTTACCATTGTCGAGGATGTCTTGCAACCGGGATGCCGAGTCTGATTAGATTGTCTTGGGAGAACGAATATCCTTCGTTGACCATGAGAGCTTGTGATGGGCTAAGTTGGGACACCCCTGCAGGGTTCTGAACTTTTGAAAGCCGTGCCCGCGGTGTTGGGCAGATAGGAATTTGTTAATGTCCGGTTGTAGAAAACCTGAAACTTATCTTAAGTAAAATGCATCAACCGCGTGTGTAGCCGTGATGGTCTCTTTCCGGCGGAGTCCGGGAAGTGAACACAGTGTTGGAGTTATGCTTGACGTAGGTTGTTCTAGGATCACTTCTTGATCATAGTTTCTCGAACTTGCTTTGCCTTCTCTTCTCGCTCTCATTTGCGTAAGTTAGCCACCATATATGCTAGTGCTTGCTGCAGCTCCACCTCATACCTTTCCCCTACCTATAAGCTTAAATAGTCTTGATCGCGAGGGTGTGAGATTGCTGAGGCCCCGTGACTCACAGATTACTTCCAAAACCAGCTTGCAGGTGCCGATGACATCATGCATGTGACACAACCGAGCTCAAGAAGGAGCTTGATGAAGATCGTGTTTGTTATGTTGTTTCCGTTTCCAGTTGATCAGTAGTGGAGCCCAGTTGGGGCGATCGGGGATCTGTAGAATTAGGGGTAGTCTTCTTTTATTTTGGTTCCGTAGTCGGACCTTGATTGTATCTAGATGATGTAATGCTTTGTTCATTTATTGTGTGAAGTGGAGATTGTAAGCCAACTACGTATCTCTTTCCCTTATGTATTACATGGGTTGTGTGAAGATTACCTCTCTTGCGACATTGCCTTCAATGCGGTTATGCCTCTAAGTCGTGCTCCGACACGTGGGAGATATAGCCGCATCGAGGGTGTTACAGGTAGACTGATGAGTCGTACCTGTTCGTGTACGTGCCCATCCTTCCTGATAGGTGGGACCTATGCAAACAGATAAAAAATGTGTCATAGTTTTTTTAAGCGCGTGAGTGGGAGACACAACATTCTCTGGTTAAGGAATACTCCCTCCGTTTAGGTGAGTATAAGTCACCTTATGAAAATTAGGTTTTCCCAAAACCTTTAGGCGTGGAGCATTAACTTCCTGCACGATCCCCTCCCAGCCTCGTTAGCCAGCGTTCTCTTCCTCTGCTGCCGTGTTCTACCTTTCCATTTTTCCTCTTCTCAAGTGTGGAACGATCTGCATGCCGTCCTTGATGCACCAGAACGACCACTGCATGCATCGCGGCAGAGCGCTGATTGGGCATGCACGAGAATTTGGTTCTACTCGCAATATGGATGATACCTAAACGATGAAGTGAACAGGCATGCTAGCACGGGAGACCTATTTACGCTATACAATACTGGAGTACTCATGTACCTACTAGTAGTAGTAGTCGTACAACTGTGGTACACTTGACGGTCAAAATACTATTCATCCGGTCCTCACAGTGAAGTGATAACACCCTGCGCCTGACACTAGTCCAGGCGGCATGTTCGGGTTACCAAAGTCAGCCTCACCCTGTGCACAGTGCAGTCTGTCACCGCCGCTGTACAGCACATTGGCGCCTCGCCTCGTCTCCCTCTTTGCTCCCATAGCACCACTCCATCTCCATCTCCTTCTCCGTCTCCATCTCACCGTGCCCCTGTGTACCGTCGCCTCACTCACCTCCCCCAATACCACTATTCCCTCGCTAGCCACTCCAGCACCAACATCCTTCTCCCCCGTAAATCAAGCCCCCTTCCAAACTTCACCATGGCCGAACGCGAACCGCGCAGCATCCATATGAGCCGCGATTGGAGCAATCTCCCCAGTGACATCCTCGACCTCTGTTGTTCATGTATGGATATGTTTAGCGCCCTGCGGCTGGCTGCATGCTCGAGGGACATGCACACGACCATCGTTGAAGCGAGGCCTAAGCTTTTCAAGACACCCTACTTGCTGCTATCTGGTCTTGCGAGATTGGCTCACCATGATACAGAGGCGTGCATGATGCCCCTCGACTTCAATCCGATCTCCATTAGCCGAAACTTCTTTGCAGGTATGTAGTGGGTCGCCGTACATCATTTCCCTCGACATCGATCCGATCACCATCGCCTGAAACTTCTTGGCAGGTATGTACTAGGTCGGCATGAACTCCCACTGGATGGCTGGCTTCAGAGATGACGGTAAAAAGTTGGTGCTCGTGAACTTCCAGACCTCCCATGAGATTATCCTTCCTCTGTTGGATTATATAGAGTATTACCATCGCGGTCCAAGTCATCTAGATTAGTACGTCAGTTGGACGGACCTTGTTTTGTAGAAGATTGTAATCTGCCAAGTGCCCACATGACATGCGAATTACGCAGACTTCAAGCTAATTGCCTTGTTCGACCGCGGACTCGCCTATCTTTACGCCGGTGCCTTCTTTAGCTGGAGACAACTCGGCTCGCAGTGGATCATCATCAAAGCTGATACACACTTCTGTGATGCTATTGAACACAATGGCATCATCTACGCGATCGACAAAGCAGATGGCACCACGTATTGCTGGGACGGCGCGTGTAAGTTGTTTCCTCTCATGTTAATGATGACGCCATGACACTGTTTGAACTTTTTGTGATGATTGGCATATCTCTATTTGAGCAGAACTATGGCAATGTATTAGAGACGCCGTAAATCAGCTATATTTGGAATGAGTTATTTCATGCGATTGTGACCATGTCATTATAGCCAATTTGTACCCTGAATAATCAAACGGTTAGGAATATATGGATATTATCCTTATTTTACAATAATCTATATACTACTACTAAATATGAGTGTGTATCAATGGCCATGTTAGTTTCCTCATTTTCATGATGTAGAAACATGCACCACACTGTTGGTTTCATCTAACCATACATTAGGGAAGTAAATGTGCAGGTGGAGAACTCTATATTTGGAAGTAGTGAAATCCTGCAATGCTTACCATGTGTACATACCTATATTCGCCCTTCAGCAATCAATGGCTAGAATAATATCCTCACAACATTTTTGCCCACAGAACACGAGTATATAACAATGCATGGTCTGTTAGTTACCTTGAAGAATTTGTTTGTGAGGACAAAACATGATTACATAACATGCATGACATGGTAGTTTCCTGTGAAGAATCGATTGCGAGATAACATGAGTATAACCATGCATGGCACTTCCATATTTTCGAACCCAGTATATATTTCCCTGTATTTTCCTCCCAGTTCCAACAGGGACATATCAATGATGTTTCTTGCATTATCCTACTCATACTCTGAACAATGCTGACCTTACATTAACAATGCGTGTCCTTTTTGATATGATGGAGTGTCCCTACAGTTACTGCCCTTTGTTATCACACCACCTTTGCCAAAAACAGGGAAGCACAACTGGTTCCTCGCTCGATCAGACGACGGCAAAAGACTGATGATCATTCGGACACATGAGCCGGAAAAGTTATATTGCAAAAACCCCACTGTATACAAGCACCGTGTAATACGTGAGTATCCGGACAGTGGCTGTTACGTCTATGAGCAGGATACCAGCTTGTTGGGGCCTTTAGGATTTTGTAGTTGGAGGCGGGTAAACAGCCTTGGTTCACACTCTCTGTTTCTCGGACTCAATTATCCGATTAACCAGGAGATCACCGTTGGCAAGGACCTTGATGGCAGAGAGGCTCTGTTTGCTATGGAAAACTGTGTCTACACGGTGAGCCCTAGGAGTTCGGGAGCAAACTCCCCTGATTGTCAACGATACAGCCTGCAGCCAAAAGAAGGTGAGAATGACAAAGGCATCCAGATTAACTTTGATCCTTGGATGTCTCAATTACGACAGGCAGTGATGTGGTTCGAGCCTTCAGGTTGATAGGTAATTGGGCTGTTGCATCGAAAGGGTGGAGTACTGGTGTCTCCGGATCACTGGTCGCTGAAGCGGGGCTGCAAATTATGATGGTGTTGGATCATCTCTTTGAATGACTTTGTTGTCTTTGCTGCTGGTTCTGGATGGGTAGTTCTTTCTTTTTTTATGCATATTCCTTGTCATTTGGTCATCCTCGCTTATGTCACTCTTACTATGTAATAGTTGCTTCTGTTTAGAATGTCATTCTCGTCTGGATCATGAGAGTCTGAGCGCTGCAGATGGGTGCGTTTTGGTGGTGTAGCAAGACTTCTTATGAACTATCATGTCTTGCTGTTTATGTCAGTAGTAGTCAGTACTCAGTGTTTGAATGTTGTATATATCGTTGTTTCGAACTGTTTATTGTCTCGAACTACTGGTGGGCTAAATGAGGGCATCACCATTCTCCAGTGTTCAGAGTATATCTCCTTTTTTCAAGTTATATAATTTGAGCTCAGTGTCTTTTCGATGATGTACACTTGTTTGGGCCAGTGAGGTGTCGTTGAATATGGGCCGAGTAGTAACGCAATGCCAAGCAGGTCAATTATGACTCTCAGGCCGGGCTCTCAAAAGATCCTGAAAAAAGGCCGGGCTCTCCAAAAAAGAATGAATAAGGACTCTTAGGCCGGCATGTGGGCGCCACCGGTGTTTTCGTGCGTTTGCGCGCCGAGAGCATATTGGCGCGTGCTCGAAATTCATGCTACCTTTTCATCCGCAGTCTCCCGCCCCTCCCCCACCTCCGGAATCTCAATTCCTACTCAAGTTCCCCCAAATCCCCCTCCTGTATTCCGTTTACTCAAGCACACTATCATGTTGCCGGTCAACACGGATCTCCGAGTCAGAGATCCTGAGGTCCGTCCTGCCTTCGGTCGCAGCGTGCTGTCGCTCAACGGTGGCATGGCGGTGTTGACGACTAGTTTGCCGGCAAAGTGCTGATGGTAACCATCAACCGCGACCGGCCTCCCGTCTCGCCGGATGACCTTGTCAAATCTCTTGGCATTGCGCACGGCATCCAAATAAGTGACTTGCTCATCGAAGTCTGTCCGCCACCGGCTGATTTCTTCATCAGGTTCCGGACAACTTTCGACTGCAGTCATGTGTTCGAATCTTCCCGGCGTTTGTTCTGTGATGGCGCGCTGGTGAGCTTTGATCGGTGGCACCCAGGATGGGGCTCGGCGCCCTCTGATCTTGAGTTTTTAACAAAGCTTACCTTCCACGGCATGCCTCGACGTACTTGGAACAGCGAGTCCATGAACGAGCTTATCAACGACCTTGGAGGTGAGCTCGTAAGTATGTTTGTTCCTCCAAACAGCTGGGCTCTGATGGTTATGGCATGGATGAAGAAGTCGTCCACCATACCGAAGGTGATTGGTGTTGAGATACTGGTGCAGGAACCGGGGTTGTACTATTCGTCGCCACCAAGGCCTCCGCGGACCACGTTAGGGATGTACCTGTATCGAGTGTTCGTGCATGTCGAAGAAGTGGTCAATCCATCAATCGAAGTCCTGCCACCGCCGCTGGTGCCAGGGTCCGTCGACGACATCCATTACAGGAGTCAATGTCAGACTTTCCCCGTGTTGCTCGGAACGATGGATGGCACAGGGCCTACTCCATCGCGTGGCGGAGGCCACTACTTCTTTGGGAGAAGAGGCACGGCTGGCTGCCTGGATGTGCTCTAATTTGAGGTAACAACTGAATCTTGTCAGATACTAGTTAAATCCGAATTATGGGTGTGAAGCACTGATATGCCAGTACATTTGATTGTGACCTGTTCTAATTTTGTACCTGAACTTTTTTTAGAAAGGGCTGTACGTCAACTTAATGTGCTAGGAGAACTTATTGTGTTGTCTGTCTGTTTTCTTTGCACAACATTCAAGATATTTCCCCATCATTGATAAAGACGATGAACCGTTATGTACGACTTTGTTGGTTTCAACATAGCCCTTCCCGTAGCGATCCACTGCTTCCATCCTGATTGTGCCGCCTGCGTGAATTTTTTGTATGCAAGTTCAGTGTGCTATGATGTTCTATATGATTGTGTCAACTATATAAGTTTTTACTGAGCATCAGCAATGCATATGGATGAAAGATGTATTTACGAGCATTGGACGATGGGTCTCTCTCTATCTCTCTCTCACACACACGCGTGCGTGCGCACACGCACAAGTGGGACCCGTTGAATTATTTATTTGCTCGTGACAACTTTTAATTAGGTTCCACTGTAATCTAACTTTTTTCTTAAGTTATTAATTGAGCTCAGTGACTTTAAAAAGTTGTACAAAAGCCTTGTTTGGGCCTTTCCGGCGTCGCTGAATGTGGGCTGAGTAACCATGTTAGGTTGTACTGTACTACACAGGCCTTTTTTCGCTATTTTTTAAATAATACATTTTTTTATTAATTTTCATAAATATTACGCTGGGTAATTTTTTTTCATAAATAATACACCGTCCGCTCGCTGTAGGCCGACTGGGCCTAGTCGGCCCACAGCAGGCCGATTGGATTCCTGTGGGCCTACAGCTGGCCGACTGGCCCCTGTCGGCCCACTATGGGCCGACTGGAGCTAATTGGCTCGCTATGGGCTAATTGTTTTTGCAAAAGTGTTAATCATGTATTTAAAGAATATGTGTATTGTGGCCTCCTCCGCTCGCTGTGGGCCCACTGTTGACTAAAAAATATGTTTTAAAAAGTGTTAATCATGTATTTAAAAATTGTTAAATGTGTGTATAAAAAATGTTCGTTATCTATACAATTTTTTAATGTGTGTATAAAAAATAGCTTTTTTTCAACATCAGCAATGCAATTGGGCCGACAGTTGTACACAATATCCGGGTCAACTTGTTATTCTCCGCCTCGCTGGGCTGCAAACTTTCCTAGGAGGTATGCATTAGGCTTAACAAGAAAATGGACTTTAAGAAATAATAAAGGGGATGTAATTATAATAACTGGACAGTTACTATGCACCAAACACGTAATTAGTTTGAAAAATATATTATTTTTGGAATTTGAAAATTTTAATTTCATTACTTGTTGCGCGTGCAATATTTCGTTGGATTTTAACGTAATACAACTTTATTTTGAAATTGTATTTAACCTGACTAGAAATTTCGGATACAAATATTTCGGATCCCATCAAAATGTGGGAATTTTTTTTGAATTCTGTTTTGAGCGGTTGTTTGAAATTATTAATCGTTGTCCTAGCTAGAAGTTGGGCTGTAGTTTTAACAAACTGTAAATGGGCTGTAGTAAATTCCATTAGAATTAAAAAATGGGCTATACATTCTTACAAATCGCAAATGGGCTATATGTTCTCTGCCAAATCCGAGCTGCGGGCCTACTAAGTTGACGCGTACCAAGGGCTTTGTCAACTTAGTCAATATAAATGATTCTAGCTGCAGTGATCGTACGATGTCCATCCAATGGCCGTAGTGCTTCTTCAACCTCTGGTCTTCTTGCTCCAGCCGCCCAAAGCAGTGCCAGTCGTGTCGCGTGCTCCTGCCTCCCGTGGCCGGCTGTGATGCCGCGGAGGCCTCACCGCCCCGTACTACTCCCACCGCTGGCCAGGCCATCCTTCTACTCACCCACACCCCCTGCTATTCTGCGGCGACGGCAGCCTCACACCGCAGCCGAACCAGTGAACCCTCGTACTCCTCTCCGCGCAGGCTTCCACTGCTGCGTCTTCCCCGGCTCCGCGTCGTCCCCTTCCTAGGCCTCGCCGTCGTCCAGACCACCGCCCTGGTGATCTCGGCACGGCGTGGTTAACGTGGTCAACGACCGACTTCCATCCAAAGAGTACTGTACATGGAGAGGCTGACAGCTGGGTCCACGGCAGCCTCAAGGAAGTGCCTCCTTATTACGCGCAAAATAATTATTCCTCCACCTGACAGCAGGGACCCACCGTACGGGCCATCGTATTTCGCGAAAAATGATTCGCCCCCTGACTACTGGGACCCACGAGCTACATCTTCGCACGCAAGGAAGTGCGTCCGAAAAAAAACGATTCGCCCCCCTGACTGATGGGACCCACCAGGCCCCCGACTGCTGGGACCCACCAGCTACACCTTCGCACGCAAGGAAGTGCGTCCGGGCAAAAAAACAAAACGATTCGCCCCCTGACTGCTGGGACCCACCAGCTACATCTTCGCAGGCAAGGAAGTGCCTGACAGTCGGGACCCACCTGGTCGAAGCGTACGTAGCGTTGTCATTCTGGTCGCGAACGTGTACGTACATACTAGTCGATGTAGAGGCGTGCACGTGTCGTAGTAGAGGCGCGCATGTGTCGTAGTAGAGGCGCGCATGTAGCATGTACACGTACGTACAACGGCCAGGGTGCAAGAAAGAAAATACGGCCACATATGTGTACATACGGCCAGGGTCTCGAATGCCTACTCGCGCATACGTACGGCCAGGGCTCGTGTACATGGCTGGGTCGGAACGGAGAAACAACATCGTCGTCGTGTTCATGGGGAGGCAACGGAATGCGTCGTGTTCATCGGGAGGGCTTGGACGGAACAGGCGATGGAAACGAGGCCTGGCGTACCGCAGAACGGAGGAAACGGCCTTGTGTTCGACCGGCCACATTCGAAACGGGATCCTGTTCATCGGGAGAGGTCTGGCGTACCGCAAAACGGAGGAAACGGACCTCCTACGGTCGAAACTGGGGTCCTGTTGATCGGGAGGGGTGTGGCGTACCGCAAAACGGAGGAAACGAACTTGTGTTGGAGCACTACGGTCGAAACGGGGGTCCTGTTGGTCGGGAGGGGTGTGGCGTACCGCAAAACGGACGAAACGGACTTGTGTTGGAGCGCTACGGTCGAAACGGGGGTCCTGTTCATCAGGAGGGGTGTGGCGTACCGCAAAACAGGACTCCACGGGATACTGTTCATCTCCACCGTCGACCCCCTCTAGCCTCCACGAGCTACTGTTCATCCACCGTCGACCTCCTCCAGCCTCCACCTGCGACTGTTCATCCACGGGCTCCTGTTCATCCAGCCTCCACCGCGCGCTACTCCACCGGCTACTGTTCAACCAACCCTCTCCACGGGCTCCTGTTCAACCACCCGTCCACGGGCTACTATTCATCCTGCCCTCCACCGTCTACTGTTCATCCTGCCCTCCATGGGGTGGTCCTGTTCATCCAGCCCTTCACGGGGTCCTATTCATCCAGCCCCAACCGGCTCGATCGATCGGGGACCTGTTCATCCAGAGGCAACACCACGGGGTCCTGTTCATCCACCCCCACCGGGAACTGTTCATCCAAACCCCCTCGCAACGCTCACTGTTCATCCATAGGCAGCATCGATCGGCTTCAGTTAGCAGCAGTAGAGAAGGAATCGCTCGATCGGGTTCAGTTAACAGCCATCGATCGATCGCTCAGGTTCAGTAACGCGTAGCCTGCAGTGCAATCGCTCGGGTTCAGTTAGAGCCGAACGCCTCACTCGGGTTCAGTTAGAGCCAACGCCTTGCACACACGCGCGTACGTGTACGAGAGAAGCGCGCATCGCTCGGCCCCCGACCTCCCACCGTAACCGGGAACTCCCCGAAATTTTCCTCCCCCTCGCTCCTACCACAGTTTTTTCCGTCATGGACGGCCCAAAGAATGTCATGCAGCTGCGTCTCCGGCCCGCCCAGAACGAAAATCCCATTTTCTGTCATGATTTTTTGTCATAGAAGTAGGATCCCACCACATCTATGATGATACCGGGTTTTGTCACAATTATCATCATAGAAGTGTCATATGTATGACATAATTTTTTTTCGTTTGGCCCAAAATGTCACGGATGTGTCTTTTTTTTGTAGTGTAAGTATTTGGCGGATAAGAAGGATGGCAAAGTGAACAAAGGTATATTTGATATACATGTTATTGATGTGTACCTTACTAATGCTCGTAGTAGTGCCTGGGTATTTGATACTGATTATGTTGCTCATATTTGCAACTCGAAACAGGGGCTCCAGATTAAACGAAGATTGGTAAGGACGAGGTGACGATGCGCGTCGGGAATGGTTCCAAGGTCGATGTGATCGCCATCGGCACGCTACCTCTACATCTACCTTCGGGATTAATTTTAGACCTGAATAATTGTTATTTGGTGCCAGTGTTGAGCATGAACATTATATATGGATCTTGTTTGACGTGAGACGGTTATTCATTTAAACAAGAGAATAATGGTTGTTCTTTTTATATGAGTAATATCTTTTATGGTCATGCACCCTTGAAGAGTGGTCTATTTTTTTGAATCTCAATCGTGGTGATACACATATTCATAATATTGATGCCAAAAGATGCAAAGTGGTAATGATAGTGCAACATATTTGTGGCACTGCCGTTTAGGTCATATTAGTGTAAAGCGCATGAATAAACTCCATGCGGATGGACTTTTGGAATCACTTGTTATGAATCATTTGATGCTTGCAAACCATGCCTCATGGGCAAGATGACTAAGACTCCGTTCTCCGAAATAAGGGAGCGAGCAACGGACTTATTGGAAATAATACATACTGATGTATGTGGTCCGATGAGTGTTGAGGCTCGCGGCGGGTATTGTTATTTTTCTGACCTTCACAGATGATTTGAGCAGATATGGGTATATCTACTTAATGAAACACAAGTCTGAAACATTTGAAAAGTTCCAATAATTTCAGAGTGAAGTGGAGAATCATCGTAACAAGAAAATAAAGTTTCTATGATCTGATCACGGAGGCGAATATTTGATTTACGAGTTTGTCCTTCATTTAAAACAATGTGGAATAGTTTCACAACTCACGCCACCTGGAACACCACAGTGTAATGGTGTGTCCGAACGTCGTAACCGTACTTTATTAGATATAGTGCGATCTATGATGTCTCTTATCGATTTACCACAATCGTTTTGGGGTTATGCATTAGAGACAACTGCGTTCACATTAAATAGGGCACCATCTAAGTCCATTGAGATGACACTGTATGAACTGTGGTTTGGCAAGAAACCTAATTGTCATTTCTTAAAGTTTGGAGTTGTGATGCTTATGTGAAAAAGCTTTAGCCTGATAAGCTCGAACCCAAATCGGAGAAGTGCATCTTCATAGGATACCCAAAATAAACTATTGTGTACACCTTCTATCACAGATCCGAAAGCAAGATATTTGTTTCTAAGAATGGATCCTTTCTAGAGAAGTAGTTTCTCTTGAAAGAAGTGAGTGGGAGGAAAGTAGAACTTGATGAGGTAATTGTACCTCCACTCGAATTGGAAAGTAGCTCATCACAGAAAACCGTTCCTGTGATGCCTACACCAACTAGTAAGGAAGTTAATGATGATGATCATGAAACTTCAGATCAAGTTACTACCGAACCTTGTAGGTCAACTAGAGTATGTTCCGCACCAGAGTGGTACGGCAATCCTGTTCTGGAAGTCATGTTACTAGACCATGATGAACCTACGAACTATGAGGAAGCGATGATGAGCCCAGATTCCGCAAAATGGCTTGAGGCCATGAAATCTAAGATGGGATGCATGTATGAGAACAAAGTGTGGACTTTGGTGGACTCGCCCGATGATCAGCAAGCTATTGATAATAAATGGATCTTCAAGAAGAAGACTGACACTGATGGTAATGTTACTGTCTACAAAGCTCGACTTGTTGCAAAAGGTTTTCGACAAGTTCAAGAAGTTGACTATGATGAGACCTTCTCACCCATAGCGATGCTTAATTTTGTCCGAATCATGTTCTTGGGTTCATCATGATAGTAGTGTTATACTGTCCTCGGAGTATTTTGGTATGATGATATCAAGCTTTGGATTATTTGTTGGATATTGCTATGACTTGGATTATAGGTTGATAGATTATATCGGAGTATCAGTCATCACAGTTATATTTTTGGGCATAAATTCCATCATTAAGTTGGTCAGGTGCCACCGAACCGGGCTTTTCCAGTGCAACCACATTTGCCTTTATGGGAAGGCCCTAATGCAATCTATTGTCGTGCCTCTCGCCGGTGCCTCCAACTAGGGAAGGTTATGGGCACGCACTACCCTGATCAGGTAGGCGGACATAAGCCTTGTGTGCCTATTGTTGTTGTTATGTGCACGGTCCCCGTGAGGGACATTTTGGCCACGACGGTGGTCGTTGTGTCTTTGGTAGACACGGGGCCACCCAGGGCTAGCCCAGTTGGGAGTGGGTCAGAGTGGCCGGAAGAGTGTCATGGCAGTAGATCGGTTTTGTCGGAACACCGTTGGTCCACCCGAATGGGAGTGCGAGGCCATGGGTTCTGTGGTGTGGGTAAAGTGCGCTACCTCTGCAGAGTGTGTATTTAAATCTATCGGTAGCCGCGTCCTTGGTCATGGGCAAGGGTTCGTACTAGGTCACACCGTTCGATCAACACTCACATGACGGAATGACTTATAGGTGATATATTTATATGTTGATATGTTGAGCAGTACAGATTGGCAAGATGTTGGTGATGATGTTGGAGACCAAGTGTTGGTCATGGTAGTGATCGCCGGAAGGATCACGGTTGAGACCAAGTGTTGGTCATGGTGTGATCACCGGAAGGATCACGGTTGAGACCAAGTGTTGGTCGTGGTAGTGATTACCGGAATGATCACCGTTTGGTTTGGATCATGAGGTGATCGAGATGGTATATTGCTTGGCCGGTTAGCCAAGAGAGATATGGTTATGGAGATCTGAGATGGTGATTTATCAGTATTGTATTAGTTTCATACCATGCTTAGTAATTGTTTCATCATAATATTTGTTAATTTAATTAACCTATTAAATGCTATGTTATTGTCTTGCTTTGATGTTTATGGTTGTTGTGAGCTTGCAAGTACATTCAATGTACTGACCTGGCGTGTCATGCCAGATTGCAGGTGATGCCATGATTGCTTGATTTCTTGTCGATGGTTGTCGTGCATGTGAGCTAGATCGTGTCCCAGCCAGAGTCCCTGCAAAGTGGAGTTCACCACCTTCGTCGTTGTTCCGCTGCTAGAAGTATTCCGCTGCTACGAGTTGTTCTGCTGCTAGCATAGAGCAAGTATAGTATCGCAGGCATAGTGTCGCCGTGCTGATGTGATTCTTTGTAACATCAGACCCTTGTATTATTATTCTTGTAATAAGAGCTGATTTTTTCTATGTCAAGCAGTGCCGTATTCCAGAGACTTCTCCTCGATCTCTGGGCTGTTCTGTTCAACGGTTTCTCTGAGCCGGGGTGCCACACCAGCGGCGGCTAAGCTCGCTCGAGGGCCGGGACCTGAGGACGTAGAGCACTCAGGAGAGCATGGAGAAGAGGGGGAGGCTCGCACGTGCCTAACCTAGCTACCCGACAGTGGCCGACACACAAGTCTGGCGCAACACGAGAGCATGGATCAACCCAGCGCTACGACATATGATCCTCGCCTTTCGCCGCCCTGCTGCGGCAACATCGCATCCCTTTCCCATCCTCAAGTAGCTGCTTGCGCGCTAAAGGGGACCTCTTGAGCATCGCGCCTTAGGAGGTATTACTGGACCTCGGTCCGCTCACCTCCTGGCCTTGACCACGGCATCGCGACCTGGCATACCAGCGACGGCTGCAGCCTGCGTGGGGACCGACAACTGTCGGCGTAGAGCACCAAGCTGTCGTGGGGTTGGAAAGGGGAGACCGAGCCTCAGTAGGACATGCGCTCGCAAATTTTCGTAATAAGTACAATATGAACAAAAGACATTACAAACGCTTTACATGCCCCCGCGGGATCCATTTTGATTCCTCGCAGGGAAAAAAAGGAAAGGAATTCCTAGGAGCTCTATCTAAACGCGCTGGACGTCGCCGACGCCATCATCAACAGTGGGCCACGAAAGGCCGATGCCAACCCCATCCAGATCAGTGACGACGGCGGCCGAACACTGCAGCCTTGCTCCGAGAACGACGAGATCTCGGGGGCACGTAGCTATCGTCCCTTGTCTCCGGATTCTCAATGGGCTCAGGAGAGTCGCTGGACCACCAGGAGTCGCCACTGTCGCTGGAGGAGCTGCGGGCAAGGCCAGCAACAGGCCCGGCGTCAGCCGCTGCGCCGCCCTGGCAACCCCTTCAGGGCAGCACTCCAAGCGGCGGCCTTCCTCATTGAAGACTTTGAAGAACAGCGTGAAGGCGTTGTCATACTCGAAGTGCATGGCGAGGGCGCCTTCGCACGGCAGACTCGAGCGACCTTGCCCCAGCCTCGAGTCATGAAGATCCTCCCAGAGGAGACGACTTCAACCTCCGCTCTAGTCGCCGGGGCGTTGCAGTCGGTGTGCTGCAGCCAAAGCTCGAGAGGGCCCCTCGGCGGCATCTCGGTGGTGAAGAACGGCGGGAAGCGAATCCAAGTGCTTGGAGGCATCGCCGCCCACAGCACGAACTCGTGCGAGGAGTCCACGACAAGGACCCCTGGGGCGACGGCTTGCGCCACCGTGGCACGACGACCATGGCCTTGGCGCGGGAGACGGCACTCGGCATTCCTCCCTTCGGAGTCCTCGGCTTGGGAGTACAAGGGCAACGGATACCCAGGAGGTGGCCGCCCGTACTACGGCCACGACACCACCGGCCTCACGACTATATCGCGACGATGGGACCGCCACTTCTTCGGCGGGAGTAGCTCGGGCTCGTTGAGGGGAGTCTTGCCCTTCTCCGCGGCCGAGAATCTCCGTATCGGCGCCATGACCGCGCCAGCAAGCAGTGGAACGAGGAAGAAGAAGGAGCGGGAGAAGCAAAGGAGGGGATGGATTACGGGGCCTTCGCCCCCACTTCCCATTTATAGCCAAGGGGAGGCCAACCGCCAGTGTAACACCCACAATGCGGCTATATCTCCCACGTGTCGGGGCACGACTTAGAGGCATAGCCGCATGGTAGGCAAGTCGCAAGAGGGGTAATCTTCACACATCCCATGTACCGAATAAGAAAGGGATAAGGAGTTGGCTTACAATCGCCACTTCACACAAATACAAGTTATACATACATCATCCAGAAAACAATCAAGGTCCGACTACAGAACCAAAATAAAAGAAGACAACCCCAATTGCTAGATCCCCGATCAACCCAACTGGGCTCCACTACTGATCAATAGGAAACGAAAAAAAACAACGATCAAGATCTTCATCGAGCTCCCACTTGAGCTGGGTTGCGTCATCTGCACTGGTATCATTGGCACCTGCAACTGTTTGGAAGTATCTGTGAGCCATGAGGACTCAGCAATCTCACACCCGCGAGATCAAGACTATTTAAGATTATGGGTAGGAAAGGGTAGTGAGGTGGAGCGGCATCAAGCACTAGCATATATGGTGGCTAACATACGCAAATAAGAGCGAGAAGAGAAGCAACGCAATGGTCGTGAACTAGAAGTGATCAAGAAGTGATCCTGAAACTACTTACGTTCAAGCATAACACAAGAACCGTGTTCACTTCCTGGACTCCGCCGAAAAGAGACCATCACGGCTACACACGCGGTTGATGCATTTTAATTAAGTTAAGTGTCAAGTTCTCTACAACTGGACATTAACAAATTCCCATCTGCCCATAACCGCGGGCACGACTTTCGAAAGTTCATAACCCTGCAGGGGTGTCCCAACTTAGCCCATCACAAGCTCTCACGGTCAACGAAGGATATTCCTTCTCCCAGGAAGACCCGATGAGACTTGGAATCCCGATTACAAGACATTTCGACAATGGTAAAACAAGACCAGCAAAGCCGCCCGAATGTGCCGACAAATCCCGATAGGAGCTGCACATATCTCGTTCTCAGGGCACACCGGATGAGCAGTCCATACAACTAAAACCAACCCTCAAGTTTCCCCAAGGTGGCACCGCAAGGGGCTCTAGTTTGGACCAACACTCAGAGGAGCACTGGCCCGGGGGGGGGGGGGGGGGTTAAAATAAAGATGACCCTCGGGCTCCGGAAACCCAAGGGAAAAAGGCTAGGTGAGGCAAATGTAAAACCAAGGTTGAGCCTTGCTGGAGGATTTTTATTCAAAGCAAACTGTCAAGGGGTCCCCATAACACCCAACCGTGTAAGGAACGCAAAATCAAGGAACATAACACCGGTATGACGGGAACTAGCGCGGCAAGAGTGGAACAAAACACCAGGCATAAGGCCGAGCCTTCCACCCTTTACCAAGTATATAGATGCATTAAAGTAAACAAGATATAATAATGATATCCCAACAAAACCCATGTTCCAACAAGGAACAAACTACAATCTTCACTTGCAACTAGCAACGCTATAAGAGGGGCTGAGCAAAGCGGTAACATAGCCAAACAACGGTTTGCTAAGAAAGGTGGATTAGAGGCTTGACATGGTAATATGGGAGGCATGATATAGCAAGTGGTATGTATCGTGGCATAGCAATAGAGCGAGCAACTAGCAAGCAAAGATAGAAGTGATTTCGAGGGTATGGTCATCTTGCCTGAGGTCCCGCAAGGAAGAAGAACGAGTCCATGAAGAAGACAAATGGACGTAGTCGAACGGATCCTCACAACTCCGGAATGGAACCGAAGCTAACGAGAGAAGCAACCCGGAAAGAAGCTAGCAACACAGTAAACAACCATCACATAATCATGGCATGATGCACAACCAAGTATGATGCATGTCTAGTTTAATGAGGCATGGCATGGCAAAAATGCACAAACAATACTACAAATTAAGTAGAGCTCAATATGCAACGATTTGCATATTGACGGAACACCACAACAATTATTTAGTTATCTCCCGTTTAAGTACTCAACAAAATTAAATGTTGGTTAGCATGGCAAGGGGTGAAGCATAAAGAAATTATCTATTTAGGCAAGTTTAAATGAGGCCGGAATGCCAAACAACAATTCCGGTAAATCCCCATATGCATTTAGCAATTTGAAGCAAACAACAAATTAAACATTCTTGAAGTTGTTATCATGATGCAGATGACATAGCAAGTTTTAAGCATTTTTTTGAAAATGTTGATATGAACATGATATAGAGCATTTGTCGCCATGGCGGAAGGAAAAGGGGCCACGGGAACGAATCCGAAAATGTTGCCACAACAACATAACGGTTCCGGTAGCTCATGGAGATACCGGTGCAAAGGAAGTGTGGCGGGAGCGTGCAAAAGATGGTGGGGTGATCCTAGTTACGGGTTCCCACGGGTCGACGGCATGGCAAACGGGGACATGCATGAAACAAACGGGCACGGTGCAAACACGGAGTTCAACTCACACAACACATGCATTCGGTCCACGGGCGTTGTTCCGGCGGTTATACCTTCGAAGCATTCATTTTCGGAGCGGAATGGGTTCGATAGTAGCGGAAGTAGTGGTTCGCGTTCGATCGGAGAGGTACTTGATGACTCCAACGTCTTCGGGGTGACGGTAGGGGTACACACGACGTCGTGGGAGTAGTGGTTCACGCCACAGTAGTCGAACTTGACGAATCCGAACTCTTCAAGGGTCGCCGGTAGAGGTACTTGTCGCATCGCCGGGCGTATTCGTACATGTTTTGGAGAGGAACTTGGCATATCCATGTACTTGGCATTTTGCAATCCCATGTCCAGGGTCATCATGTAGTCATTCGGGCATCGTGGAGGAACTTGTCATTCGCGGGGTCCCGGTCTTGGCCAAGGAGAGGGGCGCAACCCACGCAAGGAGGGAAGGCTGTGGTGGGTGCACTGGGCCTGCGTGTGCAGCGGTCAACGGGGCTGGGTGCTGCTAGTCATCTCCTTCGCTAGGAGACGAAACGAAGGCACGGCAGCAGGGCAAGCAGGGGGGATGGCGCTGGTCGTCGTCGTTCGGCATAGCAGAAGCAGGGTAGGCCAGCGACGAGGGCTTAGGGAGGTCGATCCGGTCGCCTCCAAGGCTTGGGCGCGCCGGAGCTTCGAGCCGGAGGCGGCGGACGACATCCATGGCTGCTCCCGGAGCTTCACCAGAGGCGCGCGGACAAGGCAGGTGAGGGAGTCCTGGATTAGGGTGTCTCCGGACAGCTGGACTATATCCTTTGGCTGGACTATTGGACTATGAAGATACAAGATTGAAGACTTCGTCTCATGTCCGGATGAGACTCTACTTGGCGTGGAAGGCAAGCTAGGCAATACGGATATGTATATCTCCTCCTTTGTAACCGACCTTGTGTAACCCTAGCCCCCTCTGGTGTCTATATAAACCAGAGGGTTTTAGTCCGTAGGACAACATACAATCATACCATAGGCTAGCTTCTAGGGTTTAGCCTCTCCGATCTCGTGGTAGATCAACTCTTGTAATACTCATATCATCAAGAATAAATCAAGCAGGACATAGGGTTTTACCTCCATAAAGAGGGTCCGAACCTGGGTAAAACATCGTGTTCCCTGCCTCCTGTTACCATCTGCCTTAGACGCACAGTTCGGGACCCCCTACCCGAGATCTGCCGGTTTTGACACCGACATTGGTGCTTTCATTGAGAGTTCCTCTGTGTCGTCGCCATTAGGCTTTATGGCTCCTACGATCATCGATAGTGATGCAGTCCAGGGTGAGACTTTTCTCCCCAGACAGATCTTTGTGTTCGGCGGCTTCGCACTATGGGCCAACTCGCTTGGCCATTTGGAGCAGATCGAAAGTTACGCCCCTGGCCACCAGGTCAGGTTTGGAAGCTTAAACTACACGGCCGATATCCGCGGAGACTTGATCTTCGACGGATTCGAGCCCCTGCCTTGTGCGCCGCACGATCACGATGAGTACGATTTAGCTCTACCACTGGACAGTGTTCGAGAACTTGCACCGGCAGCCGCTCCGACCCTCAATTCGGAGCCAGTTTCGCTATCCGTGGATGGGTGGATAGACCACGCCACGGAGGCCGCATCCTCTGCGGCGATCGAGCCGAATATCGACCTTACCCTTCACGAGAGCCGTGTTGCCAAACTGCCGGATCCTTCTCCGGCCATGGACTCCGAACCGCCTGCGCCCGTTCCTATCGAATCCGATTGGGCGCCGATCATGGAGTTTACCTCCGCAGATATTTTTCAGCACTCGCCCTTCGGCGACATACTGAACTTATTAAGGTCTCTCTCCTTGTCAGGAGAGTCCTGGCCGAACTACGTCCGGCAGGATTGGGATGCGGATGACGAAGAAATTCGCCGCCCACCCACCACCCACCTAGTAGCCACTGTCGATGACTTAACCGACATGCTCGACTTCGACTCCAAAGACATCAACGGTATGGACGACGATGCGGGAGTCGAAGAGGAACCACTGCCCACAGGGCACTGGACCGCCACCTCATCATATGATATATACATGGTGGACACACCCAAAGAAGGCAATGGCGACGAGACAACGGAGGATGACCCCTCCAAGAAGCAACCCAAGCGCCGGCATCAGCGGAGCCGCTCTAAGTCTCGCCAAGGAAAAAGTGGTTATACCGGCACTAGAGATAATAGCACTCTGGACAGTGCCGAAGACAACAACAATCCCCTCCAGCAAGATTTAGAGCAGGAGGATGAAGGAGCCAGCCCTCCTGAAAGAGCGGCAGATGGAGAGGCGGAGGATGATAATTACATGCCTCCCTCCGAAGACGAGGCAAGCCTCGGCGATGACGTATTCGTCGTGCCAGAGGATCCCGTCGAACAAGAGCGCTTCAAGCGCCGGCTTATAGCCACGGCAAATAGCCTTAAGAAAAAGCAGCAACAGCTTCAAGCTGATCAAGATTTGCTAGCTGACAGATGGACTAAAGTCCTGGCGGCTGAGGAATATAAACTCGAATGCCTCTCCAAGAGTTACCCAAAGTGCAGGTTGCTACCCCAACTGGAGGAGGAAGCACCGAAACCTACATCCCTGGCGTATGATGCGGCTGATCGGCCACCTCGTGGCCGCGACAGAGAGACATGCCAGCCAAAAGCTCAGCCCGCACCCCGATGTCATTCAAATAAAAAGGCATGGGGAAATACGCCAGACCTGCGAGACGTATTGGAGGACAAAGCAAAACACACAAGATCAATCTACGGATCACGAGGGCGCGCCACTATGCGAGACGATAATCGTCACGCCGGATACAGCAAAAGTAAGTCCGGCCGGGCCGAACACAGCGGGTAAGACTCATTTGAGCTACGTCACGATATAGCCTAGTACAGAGGCACCGCACACCTCTTATGCTTCACAGATGAAGTAATGGATCATCAAATCCTAGAGGGTTTGAAACCCGTAAATATAGAATCATACGACGGCACAACAGATCCCGCAGTATGGATCGAGGATTTCCTCCTGCACATACACATGGCCTGCGGTGATGACCTACACGCCATCAAATACCTCCCACTCAAACTCAAAGGACCAGCTCGGCATTGGCTCAACAGCTTGCCAGCAGAGTCCATTGGCTGTTGGGAAGATCTGGAAGCCGCATACCTCGACAACTTTCAGGGCACTTATGTGCGACCACCAGACGCCGATGACTTAAGCCACATAATTCAGCAGCCAGAGGAATCGGCCAGGCAATTCTGGACACGGTTCCTAACAAAGAAAAACCAAATCGTCGACTGTCCGGATGCAGAGGCCCTAGCAGCTTTCAAGCACAACATCCGCGACGAATGGCTTGCCCGGCACCTTGGCCAGGAAAAGCCGAAATCTATGGCAGCCCTCACGACAATCATGACTCGCTTTTGTGCGGGAGAAGACAGCTGGTTGGCTCGCAGCAATAACATATCAAAGAACCATGGTACTTCCGATACCAAGGACGGCAACGGCAAGTCACGTCGCAACAAACGTAAGCGCCGCATTAACAACGACAATACCGAGGATACGGCTGTCAATGCTGGATTCAAAGGCTCTAAACCCGGTCATCGGAAAAAGTCATTCAAAAGAAGCACTCCAGGTCCGTCTAGTTTGGACCGTATACTAGATTGCTCATGCCAAATACACGGCACCCCCAACAAGCCAGCCAACCACACCAACATGGATTGTTGGGTGTTCAAGCAGGCTGGCAAGATAAATGCCGAAAACAAAGATAAGGGATCACATAGCGATGACGAGGAGGAGCCCCGACAGCTGAACACTGGAGGACAGAAGAGCTTCCCCCCACAAGTGTGGACGGTGAACATGATATACGCAACCCACATCCCCAAGAGGGAGAGGAAGTGTGCACTTAGGGACGTATATGCATTGGAGCCAGTTGCCCCAAAGTTCAACCCATGGTCTTCCTGCCCGATCACCTTCGACCGCAGGGACCACCCGACTAGTATCCGTCATGGCGGATTCGCCGCATTGGTCTTAGACCCAATCATTGAAGGATTTAACCTCACTCGAGTCCTTATGGATGGCGGCAGCAGCCTGAACCTGCTTTATCAGGACACAGTGCGCAAAATGGGTATAGACCCCTCAAGGATCAAACCCACTAAAATGACCTTTAAAGGCGTCATACCAGGTGTAGAGGCCCATTGCACAGGCTCAGTAACACTAGAAGTGGTCTTCGGATCTCCGGACAACTTCCGAAGCGAAGAGTTAATCTTCGACATAGTTTCCGTTCCACAGTGGCTACCATGCACTGCTCGGGCGAACCGCATTTGCAAGATTCAATGCGGTACCGCATTATGCATATCTCAAGCTCAAGATGCCAGGACCTCGGGGGGTCTGTTGGGGAACATTGCAGAAAACAAAAAATTTCCTACGGTTTCACCAAGATCCATCTATGAGTTCATCTAGCAACGAGTGATCGGATTGCATCTACATACCTTTGTAGATCACGCGCGGAAGCGTTCAAAGAACGGGGATGAGGAAGTCGTACTCGACGTGATCCAAATCACCGGAGATCCTAGCGCCAAACGGACGGCACCTCCGTGTTCAACACACGTACGGTCAGCGTGACGTCTCCTCCTTCTTGATCCAGCAAGGGGGAAGGAGAGGTTGATGAAGATCCAGCAGCACGATGGCGTGGTGGTGGATGCAGCAGTCACCGCAGCAGGGCTTCGCCGTTCTTCTGCGAGAGGGAGAGGTGTAGCAGGGGAGAGGGAGGCGCCAAGAGTCAAGGGTGCGGCTGCCCCTCCCTCCCCCCTTTATATAGGCTCCCCTAGGGGGGGCGCCGGCCCTAGGAGATGGGATCTCCTAGGGGGGCGGCGGCCAAGGGTGGAGTGGCCCCCAAGGCAAGTGGGGCGCCCCCCCACCCTAGGGTTTCCAACCCTAGGCGCAGGGGGTGGGCCAAGGGGGGCGCACCAGCCCACTATGGGCTGGTTCCCCTCCCCACTTCAGCCCATGGGGCCCTCCGGGATGGGTGGTCCCACCCGGTGGACCCCCGGGACCCATCCGGTGGTCCCGGTACAATACCGGTGACCCATGAAACTCTCCCGATGGCCGAAACTGCACTTCCTATATATAATGCTTCACCTCTAGAACATTCTGGAACTCCTCGTGACGTCCGGGATCTCATCCTGGACTCCAAACAACTTTCGGGTTACTGCATATTCATATCTCTACAACCCTAGCGTCACCGAACCTTAAGTGTGTAGACCCTACGGGTTCGGGAGACATGTAGACATGACCGAGATGGCTCTCTGGTCAATAACCAACAGCGGGATCTGGATACCCATGTTGGCTCCCACATGCTCCTCGATGATCTCATCGGATGAACCACGATGTCGAGGATTCAAGCAACCCCGTTATACAATTCCCTTTGTCAATCGGTACGTTACTTGCCCGAGATTCGATTGTCGGTATCCCAATACCTTGTTCAATCTCGTTACCGGCAAGTCACTTTACTCGTAACGTAATGCATGATCCCGTGACCAGACACTTGGTCACTTTGAGCTCATTATGATGATGCATTACTGAGTGGGCCCAGAGATACCTCTTCGTCATACGGAGTGACAAATCCCAGTCTTGACCCGTGTCAACCCAACAGACACTTTCGGAGATACCCGTAGTATACCTTTATAGTCACCTAGTTACGTTGTGACGTTTGGTACACCCAAAGCACTCCTACGGTATCCGGGAGTTACACGATCTCATGGTCTAAGGAAAGATACTTGACATTGGAAAAACTCTAGCAAACGAACTATACGATCTTGTGCTATGTTTAGGATTGGGTCTTGTCCATCACATCATTCTCCTAATGATGTGATCTCGTTATCAATGACATCCAATGTCCATAGTTAGGAAACCATGACTATCTGTTGATCAACGAGCTAGTCAACTAGAGGCTTACTAGGGACATGTTGGTGTGTATGTATTCACACATGTATTACGATTTCCGGATAACACAATTATAGCATGAATAAAAGACAATTATCATGAACAAGGAAATATAATAATAATCCTTTTATTATTGCCTCTAGGGCATATTTCCAACAGTCTCCCACTTGCACTAGAGTCAATAATCTAGTTACATTGTGATGAATCGAACACCCATGGAATTCTAGTGTTGATCATGTTTTGCTCTAGGGAGAGGTTTAGTCAACGGATATGCTACATTCAGGTCCATATGTACTTTACAAATATCTATGTCTCCATCTTGAACATTTTCACGAATGGAGTTGAAGCGACGCTTGATGTGCCTGGTCTTCTTGTGAAACCTGGGCTCCTTGGCAAGTGCAATAGCTCCAGTGTTGTCACAGAAGAGTTTGATTGGCCCCGACGCATTGGGTATGACTCCTAGGTCAGTGATGAACTCCTTCACCCAAATTGCTTCATGCGCTGCCTCCGAGGCTGCCATGTACTCCGCTTCACATGTAGATCCCGCCACGACGCTCTGCTTGCAACTGCACCATCTTACTGCCCCACCATTCAAAATATACACGTATCCGGTTTGTGACTTAGGGTCATCCAGATCTGTGTCGAAGCTAGCGTCGATGTAACCCTTTACGACGAGCTCTTCGTCACCTCCATAAACGAGAAACATTTCCTTAGTCCTTTTCATGTACTTTAGGATATTCTTGACCGCTGTCCAGTGTTCCTTGCTGGGATTACTTTGGTACCTACCTACCAAACTTACGGCAAGGTTTACATCAGGTCTGGTACACAGCATGGCATACATAATAGAACCTATGGCTGAGGCATAGGGGATGACACTCATCTCTTCTATATCTTCTGCCGTGGTCGGACATTGAGCTGAGCTCAATTTCACACCTTGCAACACAGGAAAGAACCCCTTCTTAGACTGATCCATATTGAACTTCTTCAATATCTTATCAAGGTATGTGCTTTGTGAAAGACCTATGAGGCGTCTTGATCTATCTCTATAGATCTTGATGCCTAATATATAAGCAGCTTCTCCAAGGTCCTTCATTGAAAAACTCTTATTCAAGTAGGCCTTAATGCTGTCCAAAAGTTCTATATCATTTCCCATCAAAAGTATGTCATCGACATATAATATGAGAAATGCTACAGAGCTCCCACTCACTTTCTTGTAAACGCAGGCTTCTCCATAAGTCTGCATAAACCCAAACGCTTTGATCATCTCATCAAAGCGAATGTTCCAACTCCGAGATGCTTGCACCAGCCCATAAATCGAGCGTTGGAGCTTGCACACCTTGTCAGCATTCTTAGGATCGACAAAACCTTCCGGCTGCATCATATAAAATTCTTCCTTAAGGAAACCATTAAGGAATGCCGTTTTGATGTCCATTTGCCATATCTCATAATCATAGAATGCGGCAATTGCTAACATGATTCGGACGGACTTCAGCTTCGCTACCGGTGAGAAACTCTCATCGTAGTCAACCCCTTGAACTTGTCGATAACCCTTTGCGACACGCCGAGCTTTATAGATGGTCACATTACCATCTGCGTCCGTCTTCTTCTTAAAGATCCATTTGTTTTCTATCGCTCGCCGATCATCAGGCAAGTCTGTCAAAGTCCATACTTTGTTTTCATACATGGATCCTATCTCGGATTACATGGCTTCAAGCCATTTGTTGGAATCTGGGCCCGCCATCGCTTCTTCATAGTTCGAAGGTTCACCGTTGTCTAACAACATGATTTCCAAGACAGGGTTGCCGTACCACTCTGGTGCGGAACGTGTCCTTGTGGACCTACGAAGTTCAGTAGCAACTTGATCTGAAGTTTCATGATCATCATCATTAACTTCCTCTCTAGTCGGTGCAGGCACCTCAGGAACATTTTCTTGAGTTGCACCACTTTCTGGTTCAAGAGGTAATACTTCATCAAGTTCTACTTTCCTCCCACTTACTTCTTTCGAGAGAAACTCTTTCTCTAGAAAGGATCCATTCTTGGCAACAAAGATCTTGCCTTCGGATCTGAGGTAGAAGGTATACCCAATAGTTTCTTTAGGGTATCCTATGAAGACACATTTTTCCGACTTGGGTTCGAGCTTTTCAGGTTGAAGTTTCTTGACATAAGCATCGCATCCCCAAACTTTTAGAAACGCCAGCTTAGGTTTCTTCCCAAACCATAATTCATACGGTGTCGTCACAACGGATTTCGACGGAGCTCTATTTAAAGTGAATGCGGCAGTCTCTAAAGCATAGCCCCAAAATGATAGCGGTAAATCAGTAAGAGACATCATAGATCGCACCATATCTAATAGAGTGCGATTACGACGTTCGGACACACCATTACGCTGAGGTGTTCCAGGTGGCATGAGTTGTGAAACTATTCCACATTTTCTTAAGTGTGTGCCAAATTCATGACTCAAGTATTCTCCTCCACGATCTGATCGCAGGAACTTGATTTTCCTGTCACGTTGATTTTCAACCTCACTCTGAAATTCCTTGAACCTTTCAAAGGTCTCAGACTTGTGTTTCATTAAGTAGACATACCCATATCTACTCAAGTCATTAGTGAGGGTGAGAACATAACTATAACCACCGTGAGCCTCAACACTCATTGGACCGCACACATCAGTATGTATGATTTCCAATAAGTTGGTTGCTCGCTCCATTGTTCCTGAGAACGGAGTCTTGGTCATTTTACCCATGAGGCATGGTTCGCACATGTCAAATGATTTGTAATCAAGAGACTCTAAAATTCCATCTGCATGGAGCTTCTTCATGCGTTTGATACCTATGTGACCAAGGCGGCAGTGTCACAAGTATGTGGGACTATCATTATCAACCTTACATCTTTTGGTACTCACACTATGAATATGTGTAGCATTACGCTCGAGATTCATTAAGAATAAACCATTCACCATCGGAGCATGACCATAAAACATATCTCTCATATAAATAGAACAACCATTATTCTTGGATTTAAATGAGTAGCCATCTCGTATTAAACGAGATCCTGATACAATGTTCATGCTCAAACTTGGCACTAAATAACAATTATTGAGGTTCAAAACTAACCCCGTAGGTAAATGTAGAGGTAGCGTGCCGACGGCGATCACATCGACCTTGGAACCATTCCCGACGCGCATCGTCACCTCGTCCTTCGCCAGTCTCCGCTTATTCCGCAGCTCCTGCTTTGAGTTACAAATGTGAGCAACTACACCGGTATCAAATACCCAGGAGCTACTACGAGTACTGGTAAGGTACACATCAATTACATGTATATCACATATACCTTTCGTTTTGCCGGCCTTCTTGTCCGCTAAGTATTTGGGGCAGTTCCGCTTCCAGTGACCACTTTCCTTGCAATAAAAGCACTCAGTCTCAGGCTTGGGTCCATTCTTTCGCTTCTTCCCAGCAGCTTGCTTGCCGGGCGCGGCAACTCCCTTGCCATCCTTCTTGAAGTTCTTCTTACCCTTGCCTTTCTTGAACTTAGTGGTTTTATTCACCATCAACACTTGATGTTCCTTTTTGACTTCTACCTCTGCTGATTTCAGCATTGCAAATACTTCAGGAATGGTCTTTTCCATCCCCTGCATATTGAAGTTCATCACAAAGCTCTTGTAGCTCGGTGGAAGCGACTGAAGGATTCTGTCAATGACTGCGTCATCCGGGAGATTAACTCCCAGCTGATTCAAGCGGTTATGTCGGGTGGTAGGTGCGACATATGCCAACGGGTGGCTTATCATTGTGGGAGCCAGTAAGACGTCGCCGGTGCCTGGAAACGGGATGAGGCGAAGACATGCACGCCGGCGAATCTTACCCAGCTCCGGGGCTCTCCGTGGAGATAACACCCCTACTGCTGCTCTGCGGGGTCTCCGCATGATCACTAGATGGACAAGTAGCTACACAACGCTCCTTGAGCTGTTTGGTGGGAGGAAGAAGAAGGGCACGGCTAGCTTGCTTCTTCTCCTTGTGTGGTGTCTAGAACTAGCAGGGATCCAACCCTTTGCATGGGTGCCCCGGGGGGTTTATATAGGCCTACCCCCCGGGGGTACAATGGTAATCCGACTGGGCACGGGGCCCAGCCGTCTGTGACTGCGCTCGCCAGCTTCTGCGCCAGCTGCTGGGGCCCGCTGACTGGTGGGTCCCGCCGGCTGCCGGCCCCTTGGTCGACAGGCAGGCCCCACCATCCGGGACCTGGTTGGCGGCTGGTTACTGTTGCTCTATCTTGGTGACGTGGGCTTCGTCGAGGTAGGCGTGGCTACAGCGCCGCCGCCCGGCGGGCGATCGCTGTAGCCTCACCGCGTCTTGTCTCCTTAATGGGGCATCTCCTTCGAGGGAGGCGGCAAGCCGGCTACGGGGAGCCGGCTCCACCTTGGGCCGACTAGGGGAGGCATGGCCGCCTTCGGGTGTCTCTCTGCCCAAAGGGGCCCACCGCCCGTAGGCTGTACTGGCAGTCCATCGTGGATGACATCAGGGTCAACATGGCAACAGAGCTGTGCCGGACGGGTCATGGTCACCCGTACGGCGCACTGTGCTGGTCATGCTCCAGGATTTGGGGGTGGCAGGCTTTACTGTAGCCACGCCCCGTCTCATAGCCGCTAGGTGGATGCAAACTTTGAGGGTACGGTCTCGACCGCTTTATGGGAGTCGGCTTCTTGGAGTCGGCCTTCTCGCGGCCGGCTTCTCGAAGTCGGCCCTCCCATGGCTTTTTTCATGAGGGCTAAAGTCGGGCTGCCTTCCGAAAGCCGGCCTGGGTGACAACCAGCAAGGGGAAGGCGGCCCCATGTCTTGGATTCTTGAGAGCCGGACGGGCTCGTAATTTTTTCAGAAGGGCCAGGGGAAGCCGGCTAGGCTACCCATGGCTATTTACTCCGACAGTAGTCCCCGAAGCTGAGCGAGCTTCGGGGCTGATAAGGGGACGAGAAGCTTGGTCAGCTTCCTATCCTGCGGGGCCGGCTTTGCTTGTGCGCGCCGACTTCAGAGAGCTCCGTTTCTCGTAGGCGGGAACGCGGGCCACGTGGCGAGGACATCCCGCCAACGCACGCGCCCGACGGGACGCCGCCGCAGGCCCGGGCCCGCTACTCACAGGCCTCGGTCCGAGCGCGGATCTTCCGCGGCCCACATGGACCGCTCGCCTTCCCGCAGCGGTTTTATTCCGCCATCAAGGCACAGTAATCGCGAGACGTGGGGGAGTGGGCACGATTGATCCCCACGTTTCCCCACGCCATGCCTCCTCGGCTCCACCACGCGAGCCTATAAGTAGGGGGAGGAGGGGGAGCGACAGAGGTTCGCACGCTCTCTCTCGCTCCACCCCTTCTCGTCCTCCTTTCTTCCTCTCGTTGCCGCCGCAGCCTCCCGTCTCAGCGCCGCCGCGCCGCCACATCGTCTTGTTCCCATGGCGCTGTCGAGCTCGTGGGATGGCTCCAACGTCCATGAGGACCATGTTGAGTTCCTCCGCCAGACTCGGCGCCTGCCCGACGCCAACCTCGTGCGGGTCCGCCTGGCGCCAGAGACGGAGATCTCGCCGGCACCGGAGGAGGGCGAGCGGGTCATCTTCTGTTCGCACTTCCTGCGCGGCTTCGGCCTTCCGGCGAGCGGATTCCTGCGCTCCTTCCTCGAGTTCTACAATCTTCAGCCGCATCACCTCCCGCCCAATGCGGTGCTGCTGCTGTCGGCCTTCGTCTCTCTCTGCGAAGGTTTCTTAGGGTTTCTCCCCACACTGGAGCTCTAGGGGGAATTCTTCCAGAGCAAACTCGGCACCGTCGTCGCAGGCGTGCCCGCCCCTGCGGGGCCTTCATCGCCATGAGGAGGTCGGGCGAGAACAACCCGTTCCCGTCCATCCCCCTGATCCAGTCGGTGAAGATCTGGCAGAAGTTGTACTTCTACGTGAAGAACGTCGCCCAGCAAGGAGACCACGTCAACCTGCCGGCTTACGTAGCCGGCCCGCCGGCTGGGAGGCAACCCTCATGGAGTTTCTGGTCCAGGTCACTGTCTCAAGCCGGGAACGCTGCCGTCTCCCGGCTTCGGGTGATGATCCAGTCGGAAGGCCTGAGCGGGGCCGACTTGGTGGCCGCCTTCGTGGAGCGCCGGATACTTCCTATCCAAAGCCGGCCCCACATGATGTGTCAGATGAGCGGCCGCTTCGACCCAAGCCGGCTGAGCACCAGGGAGATGCCTCATGCGAAGGTATCGTACATGGTAAATCATATCTCCAATTGCAAGCTCACTGAGGACTGGCGATACGGCAAGGTGCCGTGTTCTCGCGCCAACCCTCCGCCCGTGGTAAGCTTTCCTCTCTTTCTTCTTTTTGTTGGTAGCCGGCTTTATGATGGCCGGCTTCTGATCGGTCGGTTCTTCTTAGCAGAACCCCCTTCTTCTGCGACGACCGGGGCAGCAGGGATAGAACGCCAGTACGTCGCCGACCGCACGGTGGACGATGTCGACGACCCGGATTTGGGGGCGGCCGCCATGGAAGACGCCGTCATGGGGGACGACGCCGAGCCCAGAGGCACAGGGCTTACCACCAGCTTCGAGGACTGGCCGGATGATGCCGAAGCCGAAGTCGCCCCGCCTCGCCAGCCGGCGGCCGACCATCAGGGCGCGGGCTTGTCTACCGTGCCGGCTGCCAGCGGCGGCGCACAGAAGCGCCGGGCCGCGTCAACCCTCTTCGGCAGTCGGCCGAAGAAGTCCAAAGCCTCCACCGCGGCGACCAAACAAGATGAGGCAGCCGCAAAAGCGGCCCGCTTCCGCCAGGCGGTGAAGCAGCCTCAGGCGGTCTCAGCGTAAGTCGTCGATTGCCTGGTCGCATGCTTTTCATCGTTCTCTCCTGTTCGAACATTCTTCTTAACTTTTTCCCGCTTGCTGGACAGGGCGCCGCTTTCCCTTGAGCGGGGTATGGGCGGCTCCGTAGTTGGGCCGACTGGAGGGTCTTCGGGCTCCCACCGCGTGGACCCCCGCGCCGACCTCAGGGAGGCCACAGAGCGGAACGCTCGTGAGGCGCGGGAGGAGCGCGAGGCGGCGGAAAAAGCGGCCGCCCAGGCGGCGAGGGAGCAGGCCGACGCCCAGGCCCAGGCGAAGGCGGCGACCGCGGAGACGGAGGCAGAGGGTTCGCGTAACCAGCCTCCGCTGCTCGCCATTCCCCTCCGAGCCGTGGCCCCTGACACCCCATTGCCCCTGGCGGAGGAAATCGTTCAAGACCCGCCGCTGATGGGGAGGAGGGAGGACCTCGTGGTCCTCGCGGGGAGAGCGCCGCCGGCAGCGCCAATCGGAGCGGGCCAAGGCGGCCAATCGTCAGCGGCGCCAGAGGAGCCGGCCGGGGGTGAGCCGGAGGACGGAGCCGGCTTCGAGGTGCAGCCGGTGATGCGTCGGCGCGCAGGGGGAGGCGCTGCTCTGCCGGAGTCGCGCCGAGTTGCGGGCTCCGGCCAGTCAGCGGAGGCTTTGGAGGCGGCCAGCACCGCCTCGTCCGAGTGGACTTCCAGCAGGGGGACTGGCGAGCTGAATGTGGCGGCTCAAGAGGTCTGGAGCCGGCTTCAAGCTCAGGCCGCCCTGCTGTAGCAGTACACCCAGGAGTTCCTGTCGACGCGGGCCGCCATCCGGGTGAGTTTTTCATTCTTGGCCGCTTTGGTCTCTTGATTTCTTCCATGGGGGCGCGTCAGCGCACCCACTGGGTGTAGTCCCTGAGATTCGGGCCGACTGCTGAGCAGTCAGGTCGGATCTTTCTTGACGACTTCCTTATTTTTGCTTCCTGTCTGAACTTCCAGGAATATCATAACTCCCGTGCTGCCACCTTCAACTCCCAGGCTCAGGAGTTGGGTCGGAATACAGACGACCTGGCCAACAGCCGAAGTAAGTGCTTGATCTTGTCTTTCTCCTGTGGGGGCGCGTCAGCGCACCCACTGGGTGTAGTCCTCGAGATTCAGGCCGACTGCTGAGCAGTCGGGTCGGATCTTCCTTGACGACTTTTTCCTTATTGGTTTTCCTTTGTCTTTCGCGCTTTCAGGGGCCAACGCCAACTTGAGGAGGGAGCTCGGCGAAGCGCAGTCCGCCCTTCATACCAAGGATGCTGAGTAGGCTGCCTTGGTCCAGGAGCGTGACCGCATGGCCAAGAAGCTGGCTGACCAAGAGAAGAGCCACAAGGCGGCCCTGCAGAAAGCGCAGGATAGCGAGGCCGCCCTGAAGGCAGAGTTTGAGACCGAGGCAGCGAGCTGGGCTGAGACCCAGCGAGCGCTAGATGAAGGCTTCGCCCGCATCGAGGACTTGATCAACGGTAAGCCGCCTTCCTCGCTCCTCTCCTGCCCCTTGCCGCCTGGTTTTTGGCCTAACTCGTGCTGCTTCCTGTTTTCTTGTGCAGACTACTTTCCCGGCTAATCCGCCTTCGCCGCCCAAACCATCGAGGCCCATCACGAGGCGCGCCGTCAGGCGGGGGCCAACATCGCGCCGGACGCGAATCGGACGCTTGAGGAGCAGCTCTTGGCTGTCCAAGCGCGGCTGCAGCCGGCTCACCGGATGCTTCGCCGACTCCAACGTGCCGGGGCGCAGGTGTTGGCCGCCCTCTGGCCCGGCGAGACGATCCCCCGCACCCCAAGCCGGACTGCCGACTGGCTGGAGGTCGCAGTCGGTCGCTTTGAAGCTTGGAAGGCGTCGGCGGCCCGTCTTAGAGCCGGGCGGGTGTTGGAGTTCGTTCGAGCTTGGTACCCAGGGCTGAACCTGGACCAGCTGCGCACTTGGCGGCTGGAGGCCGACGCGGAGCTGGAGGAGGTGCGGCCAGCTATCGCCCAGCGTGCTTCGACGATCGCCGAGTGCACCGACATCAGCGTTTTTGCACCTGAAATCAATGATGACGGCGTTGCACAGCCGGAGGAGCGGTTCGGGCTGAACCCGGCGGTGGGCGAGGACTCGGTAGAGGAGATCGCCTCCAGCGACGAGGGCGAGGATGACGAAGAAGAGGACGGTGAAGACGTCGAGCCGGCTAGTGGAACAACCGGCCGGCCTCAGGCTGACCGTGCCTCCAGCAACGAGGCGCGTGGAAGCGCGCCCTCTGCGGGAGGAGGTGATCAAGCCGAGGTTCGCCAGCCGGCCACTCCTTCAGCCGGCACAACCGTCTCCGCCGACCAGCCCGGCTCGTCGGTCGCTCCGCCAGCTTGACCTGTCGTCCTTATTTTTCCTGCTTGTTGCCTTTTGAACAATCTTTATTAAGGTTTCGCAGTTCCACCCACTGGGGGTGTATCCAAACTATGTTGAATGCTGGCCTCTTGGAGGTCTTTTATGTAAATATTATTATATGCATGTTTGGTTTCCATTCGCGTATGCTTTTTATCCTTAGGCTTTTTCCTTTGCCGCCTTCCCTCTTTGGGGAGGCAAGTACTCGAGCTTTCTTGGATTGAAGTGAAGTGAATGGAAACCGGCCGGCCGGCTACTCTGGTAGCCAGTCGGCGGTGGGAGAAAAATCGGCTTTTGTTATATTAGTCCGTTAGTCCCTAGCCGTTTTTCGTGTGGGCGCCCGTTCCTGCCTTTAACTCTTGCCAGCCGGACAGCCGGTTCTTCGAACTGCGACTTTTGGCAAGAGAAGGCTTGGGAGCCGGCACACTACTTGTCTGACTGCGGGTAGTACTTCTAATATAACTCCAGTCGGCCAGTCCCCGGGCCGACTAGTCGAACCCGGTGCCGGACGGAACAAGTAAATGAAATGACAAGGTCATAAGCATGATACTTTTCATTCATAGATAAAAGATGGCAGTCCCCGAGCCCTCCTCAGGGGGCCTATTGTCTCATACTTAGTACAAAAGTTAGCGTGATACATACTGCATTTCAGCTGTAAAATCTTCGAAGGAGGTTGGCGTTCCATGGTCGTTCCGACTCCTTGCCGGAGTCGTCTCTCTTTCGTGCCTTCGGCTTCTGCGCGTCGATCAGGTAGTAGGACTCGTTGCCTAAGGCTCTGCTGATGACAAAGGGGCCCTCCCAAGGGGCCGAGAGCTTGTGCTGGCCGGCTGTTCGCTGGATTAGCCGGAGCACAAGATCGCCCTCTTGGAAGGATCTTGGCTTGACCTTCCGGCTGTGGTAGCGGCGCAGGCCCTGCTGGTAGATGGCAGACCGGCTAAGGGCTAATAGCCGGCTTTCTTCCAGCAGGTCGACGCCGTCTTCTTGTGCTTCCTTGGCCTCTGCTTCCGTGTACATGGTTACTCGAGGCGAGTCGAACTCGATGTCAGTTGGGATGACCGCCTCGGCACCATACACGAGGAAGAAAGGGGTGAAGCTGGTTGACTTGTTTGGTGTAGTGCGCAGGCTCCAGAGGACAGCCGGCAGCTCATCGAGCCAACAGCCGGCTGAACGCTCCAGTGGTACGACCAGTCGGGGCTTGATGCCGGAGAGGATGAGGCCGTTGTCTCGCTCGACCTGGCCGTTTGACTGCGGGTGGGCGACGGACGCTAAGTCCAGCCGGATACCTTGGGCTGCGCAGAAACGTGCCAAGGCTCCTTTGGCAAAATTCGTGCCATTGTCAGTGATGATGCTGTGTGGCACGCCGTACCGAGTTGTTATGTCTGTGATGAATGTCACAGCAGTCCGCCCATTCAGCTTCTTGATCGGCTTTGCCTCAATCCACTTGGTGAATTTGTCCACGGCGACGAGCAAATGCGTCATGCCGCCGCGCGCCGTCTTGAATGGGCCCACCATGTCCAGTCCCCAAACGGCGAAGGGCCAGGTGAGGGGAATGGTCTTGAGTGCCGAAGCCAGCATGTGTTGCTTGGAGCTGAAGAGTTGGCACCCTTTGCAATATTTAACTAATTCCTTGGCGTCATCCAAAGCAGTCGGCCAAAAGAAACCATGGCGGAAGGCTTTGGCGACGAGTGATCTTGAGGCCGCATGGTGGCCGCATTCTCCTTGGTGAATGTCTCTGAGGATTGCAATGCCCTTCTCTTGCTCGACGCACCGTTGGAGGACTCCAGTGACACTGCGCTTGACTAGTTCTCTGTTGACGATTGTGTATGCTCCGGCTCGACGTTGGACTTGTCTTGCCTCTGTTTCGTCAGCCGGCAGATCTTGGTTTACTAGGAAGTTGAGGATGGACTGAGCCCATGACGGAGCCACGACTTCTCCTACTGCCAATGTGCTACTGCCACCAGGGTGGGCGGGCTGGGTGGTGAAATGCTGGAGTCGGCCGCCGGCTGTTGTGCTGGTGCAGTCCCTGGGCCGGCTACCGCAGTCCCCGAGCCGGTTGCCGAAGTCCCCGGGCCATCTACGGAAGTCTCGGGGTCGCCTGCTTGGTTCTTCGAGCCGGACCCGGCCGCGTCGGGGTCAGGCAGCACGAAGATGGAATCAGACTCTGGAGACGGCTTGATAGATGGCTTGAGGAGGCGTTGTAGAGCGACGCCGGTTGGTATTGCTTGCCGAGTAGAGCCTATTCGAGCCAGGGCATCGGCTGGCTCGTTGTCGGCTCGCGGTACGTGGAGGAACTCGCATCCTTTAAAGTATCCACTGAGTTGTTGAACCAGGAAGCGGTAGCTTGCCATATTTGCGTCCTTGGCGTCCCAGTCGCCGGATGATTGCTGAACCACAAAGTCTGAGTCGCCATAACATAGGATCCGACGGATGCCGAGTTCCTTGGCAAGCCGGAGCCTGTGTATGAGTGCCTCGTACTCGGCTACATTATTGTAGGCGGCAAAGTGAATCTGCAGCGTGTATCTGAGCTTGTCGCCTTTGGGAGAGGTAAGGATGATGCCGGCTCCCAAGCCGGTGCGCATCTTGGACCCGTCAAAGTGCATGCGCCAATGGATGGAGTCGGGAGCCGGCGGCAGGTACTGGGTCTCGGCCCAGTCGACGAGGAAGTCGGCCAGTGCTTGGGACTTGATGGCGGTGCGGGGCTGGTAGAAGAATGTGTAAGGGGCCAGCTCGATGGCCCATTTCGCCACCCGGCCGGATGCGTCCCGGCTGCCTATGATCTCGGCCAGCGGGGCGGTGCATACGACCGTGACGGGATGCTCTTGAAAGTAGGGCTTCAGCTTCTTGGCGGTGAAGTACACGCCGTAACACATCTTCTGGTAGTGCGGGTGGTTCTGCTTTGAAGCGGACAACACCTCGCTCAAATAATACACCGGCCTCTGGACCGGCTGGGCTCGGCCTTCTTCTGGGCGTTGGACTACGATGACGATGCTGACCACCCGGCTGGTTGCGGCAATGTAAAGGAGCATGGGCTCTTTCTCAGTCGGCGCTGCTAGGACGGGCGGCGTGGCCAGCATCTTCTTCAGCTCATGAAAAGCTTGGTCGGCCTGGTCATTCCACTCGAAGTGAGTGCTCTTCTTCATGAGGCGGTAGAGGGGGAGAGCTTTCTCTCCGAGCCGGTTGATGAAGCGGTTCAAGGAGGCCAAGCATCCGGTGAACTTTTGGATGTCTCGAAGCTTGGTGGGGATCGCCATTCTCTTGATGGCCTTGATCTTCACCGGGTTGCATTCGATGCCGCGTTTGGAGACCAGGAAGCCTAGGAGCTGGCCGGCTGGCACTCCGAACACACATTTCTCGGGGTTGAGCTTGATTTGGAACCGGCGTAGGTTCTCAAATGTTTCCTTGAGGTCTCCCAGCAAGGTGCCGCGCTTCTCCGTCTTCACCACAATGTCGTCTACGTAGACATGGGCATTCCTGCCGAGTTGCTTGAGGAGGCATTTCTGCATGCAACGCTGAAAAGTGGCACCGGCATTTCTCAAGCCGAATGTCATAGTCAGGTAGCAGAAGGCTCCAAATGGCGTGATGAAGGCGGTCTTCAGGCGGTCGTCCGGATCTAGCTTTATCTGGTGATATCCTGAGTAAGCATCCAAGAAACTCAACAGCTAACATCCGGCCGTGGAGTCTATCACTTGGTCAATCCTCGGCAGAGCAAAGGGATCTTTGGGGCAAGCCTTGTTGAGGCTCGTGTAGTCTATACACATGCGCCACTTGTTGTTCTTCTTTAGCACGAGGACCGGGTTGGCGAGCCACTCTGGAAAGAAAACTTCCATAATGAAGCCGGCTGCCAGAAGCCGGGCTATCTCCTCCCCTACAATCCTGCGTTTCTCCTCCGACAGTCGGCGAAGGGGTTGTTTGACTGGCTTTGCGTCTTCTCGGACGTGTAGTTTGTGCTCGGCGAATTTCCTCGGAACACCCATCATGTCCTTGGGGGACCATGCAAAGATGTCCCGATTCTCACGGAGGAAATCGGCGAGCTCGCCTTCCTATTTGCTGTTCAGGTTTGCCCCGATGACGGAAAACCTCTCTGGGTGCTCGGGGTCAAGAGGTATCTTCTTCGTCTCCTTGGCCGGCTGGAAAGATCCTTCAGCATCATGCTCCTTGGGATCGGGGGACATGGCCGACTGCTTGCCGGCTATGGCCACGACTCGGTCCAACATCTTCTTTTCTTCGGCAATCACAAGGGACTCGGCCAGCCGGCTGCTGGCTGCCGCGCACTCAGAGGACTTCTTGTAATCGCCGGCTACGGTGATGACGCCTTTGGTGCTTGGTATCTTCATCTTGAGGTATGCATAGTGGGGAACTGCCATGAATTTGGCCAAGGCAGGTCGGCCAAGCAATGCATGGTAAGGGCTCTCCAGGTCCACCACTTCAAACCAGATCGCTTCCCAGTGGAAATGCTCCTTGTCCCCAAAAAGTACATCAATCTTGATCTTGCCAATGGGGGCGCAGGACAGGCCGGGTACGATGCCATGAAACACTATCCGAGTAGGCATGAGCTGCTTCGTCTTGACATTTAGCTTCTCCAGGGTATCACGGTACATGATGTTGATGCTGCTCCCGCCGTCTATCAGCACGCGGGAGAAGCGGGCAGTGCGTCTGTCCGTCGCGAGGGTGGCTTCCAGGACCAACGCATAAGAGCCGGGAGTCGGCATCACCTCTGGATGGTCGGCCCGGCTCCAGCTGATGGGCTTTTCTGACCAATGCATGTGTCCGGCGGGGTTGGCAGCGACCACGCTGACTTCCTGGTGCTCTCGGCATTTGCTGCGCCGGTCTTCGGGCTGGCTTGTAAAGACGATGTAGGTTGCTTGCTCGTCGGGGAATTCGTCGTGCATGGCTCCGACTGCGGGCCGAGCGGCCGGAGGCGGCGGGCCGGCAGGCGGAGGCGGCGCGAGCCCCTCACCTTTAGATATTCGGGTGAGCCAATGGCACTTCCGGGTTGTGTGGTTGGACGGCTTCGCGCCGCTGTGGAATTTGCATGGGGCGTCGAGAGTTTGCCCGTAGGAGAAGGCCGGCTGCCAAGCCGGCCTGCCGCCCTTGGGCTTCTTGGGCGCGGGTCGCCCTTCAGGCGGCACGTCTTCAACTATGGCCACCTGCCGACTGGCTGGAGGCGGCGCGGGGCCCTTGCGCTTGTGGTCGTTCGAGTGTGCTCGTCGGCTGGAATCCCCAGCCGGCGTCTTGGGCGCCGGGTTGAGTACTTTTCCAGACGCGTCTACCCGAAGCTCGGTCTTCATCGAGGAGTCGACGGTGGCGTACTTGTCTGCTATGTCCAGAAGCTCGTCGAGGGTAGTCGGCTCGTCGCAGAGGAGCTTGTGCTTGAGGAGGGTGCCTTCTCGGCATCCAGCTGTGAAGTATTCTATGGCTTGCACCTCGTGCACCCCTTCGCAAGAGTTGCGGAGCTCGGCCAAACGCGTGAGGTAGTCGCGAGTCGACTCGGCGGGGCCTTGTACGCACAAGGAGAGCTGTCTGGGCTTGGGAGCCCGCTTGTAGGTGCTGGTGAAGTTGCGGATGAAAGCTTCGGTGAAATCTAGCCAGCTGTTGATGCTGCGCGGTCTAGTCCGCGCCGTGCCTTGCAGCATGAGGGGCACGTACTTCACGGCAACGCGCCGGTTGCCATTGGCTATGCTAACCGCCGTTGAGTAGTCGATCAACCAATCTTCCGGCTTCACGGAGCCGTTGTACTTGGGCGTGTCTCTTGGGAGCGAGAACCCCTTGGGGAAGGGCTCGTCGCGGATGCGGGGGCCGAAGCAAGGCGGACCGACATCGTCTTCTTCCAGCGCCAGGGATCGCGCCAGGCGGTCGATCCGATGGCGGGCGTCGTTCTCGCCGACTCCTTCGCGGCGACCTAGTCGGCCGCTGAGAGTCGGGTGCACCACTGGCGGCGGGGTGGGATATCTCTCTCCACGGGGTCGAGGCGGAGGCGGGTTGCCCCGCCATTCCATGGCTCGGGGATGGCCGTCCGCGTCTCGCTCGATGGAGATTCGGGTTTGGCTTCGGCTGGCAGCCGGCTCTTTCTCGTGCCGCGCGCGGTCTCTGCCCGCAGTCGGCGTCCGGGACGTCGCGCCGTGATCTCGGCGTGGGGGAGGGCTTTCCGCGCGGGCGTCGGCTTCGTGCCGCTGCGCGGCTGCATCGATCAGCTGCTGGATGCGTCAGGCCATGTGGGGAAGTTCTTCGGCCCCTAGTCCGTCCAGCTCGTCTATGGCCGCCTGGGCGGCGCGCAGGGTCTCGAGTGGAGTGGCGTAGACTGGACGGTCGACTCCCAGCGTGTCGGCGATGACGGCTCCGCGTTGCTTGACAATGCCGGCCCGGCTTGGCCCGCCCGGGGCTGGTGTGCCGAAGGCGGCGCGGTCAGTTTCGCGCTGGTAGGCCTCAATGAGGCGTCTCACGGAAGCCAGCCTCCGGCCCTCTGCGAGGAGGGCGAGGCGGCACACCTCCAGTGCTTCGTCGTCGGCATCAGCCGGGAGGGGGTGGACAAGTCGTGGGCCGCCGCGTGCGGGGCGTCGTGGGCGCTCTCGTCAGCAGCGCCGTCGTGGCCGATGACCATCACCTCGGTGGTGACAGCGTCGCAGCCACTGGCTCGGGGAAGCGGGTCGTTGTAGATCGTGACGTTGGTGGGGAAGGTGTCAAAGGAGGCCGTGTCGGAGTCGACAGGCATCGGGTCGGTGGAGCCGACCGACTCCAGATCCACAGCGGGCTCGCTGGAGACGTGGAGCTGGCCGAGGTGGTCGGTGCCCGCATCGGAGGCGAGCTTGTCGGAGATGAGGGTTTTGTCGAGGAGATCAGCGAGGCTGCTGGCTGCGCAGGCGTTGGTGACGCCTTGCAGCGCGTCGTGGCAAGCGCCATCGGGCGTGCCGGGCTGGCTACGCTCGCGGGGGAGGAAGAGGGTTCCCGTCCAGAACAGGTCTCCGGACGACGGTGCACCTGGCCCCACGGTGGGCGCCAAATGTCGGGTGGTAGGTGCGACATATGCCAACGGGTGGCTTATCATTGTGGGAGCCAGTAAGACGTCACCGGTGCCTGGAAATGGGATGAGGCGAAGACATGCACGCCGGCGAATCTTACCCAGCTTCGGGGCTCTCCGTGGAGATAACACCCCTACTGCTGCTCTGCGGGGTCTCCGCATGATCACTAGATGGACAAGTAGCTACACAACGCTCCTTGAGCTGTTCGGTGGGAGGAAGAAGAAGGGCACGGCTAGCTTGCTTCTTCTCCTTGTGTGGTGTCTAGAACTAGCAGGGATCCAACCCTTTGCATGGGTGCCCCGGGGGGTTTATATAGGCCTACCCCCCGAGGGTACAATGGTAATCCGACAGGGCGCGGGCCCAGCCGTCTGTGACTACGCTCGCCGGCTTCTACGCCGGCTGCTGGGGCCCGCCGACTGGTGGGTCCCGCCGGCTGCCGGCCCCTTGGTCGACAGGCAGGCCCCACCGTCCGGGACCTGGTCGGCGGCTGGTTACTGTTGCTCTATCTTGGTGACGTGGGCTTCGTCGAGGTAGGCGTGGCTACAGCGCCGCCGTCCGGCGGGCGATCGTTGTAGCCTCACCGCGTCTTATCTCCTTAATGGGGCGTCTCCTTCGAGGGAGGCGGCAAGCCGGCTGCGGGGAGCCGGCTCCACCTTGGGCCGACTAGGGGAGGCATGGCCGCCTTCGGGTGTCTCTCTGCCCGAAGGGGCCCACCGCCCATAGGCCGTACTGGCAGTCCATCGTGGATGACATCAGGGTCAACATGGCAACAGAGCTGTGCTGGACGGGTCATGGTCACCCGTACGACGCACTGTGCCGGTCGTGCTCCGGGATTTGGGGGTGGCAGGCTTTACTGTAGCCACGCCCCGTCTCATCGCCGCTAGGTGGATGCAAACTTTGAGGGTACGGTCTCGACCGCTTTATGGGAGTCGGCTTCTTGGAGTCGGCCTTCTCGCGGCCGGCTTCTCGAAGTCGGCCCTCCCATGGCTTTTTTCATGAGGGCTAAAGTCGGGCTGCCTTCCGAAAGCCAGCCTTGGTGATAGCCAGCAAGGGGAAGGCGGCCCCATGTCTTGGATTCTTGAGAGCCGGACGGGCTCGTAATTTTTTCAGAAGGGCCAGGGGAAGCCGGCTAGGCTACCCATGGCTATTTACTCCGACAGGTTATGTAACCCAGACATAGTGAGTATGTGCTCACTGACAGAACTGTTTTCCTCCATCTTACAGCTGAAGAACTTGTCGGAGACTTCATATCTCTCGACCCGGGCATGAGCTTGAAAAACCATTTTCAGCTCTTCGAACATCTCATATGCTCCGTGTCTCTCAAAACGTTTTTGGAGCCCCGGCTCTAAGCTGTAAAGCATGCCGCACTGAACGAGGGAGTAATCATCGGTACGTGTCTGCCAAGCGTTCATAACGTCTTGTTCTGCAGGAAGAGCAAGTGCTTCACCTAGCGGTGCTTGTAGGACATAATCTTTCTTGGCAGCTATGAGGATGATCCTCAGGTTCCGGACCCAATCCGTATAGTTGCTGCCATCGTCTTTCAGCTTGGCTTTCTCTAGGAACGCGTTGAAGTTGAGGACAACATTGGCCATTTGATCTATAATACTTGTTGTAAAGATTTTAGACTAAGTTCATGATAATTAAGTTCATCTAATCAAATTATTCAATGAACTCCCACTTAGATAGACATCCCTCCAGTCATCTAAGTATAACATGATCCGAGTTAACTAGGCCGTGTCCGATCATCACGTGAGACGGACTAGTCAACATCGGTGAACATCTTCATGTTGATAGTATCTTCTATACGACTCATGCTCGACCTTTCGGTCTTCTGTGTTCCGAGGCCATGTCTGTACATGCTAGGCTCGTCAAGTCAACCTAAGTGTTTGCATGTGTAAATCTGTCTTACACCCGTTGTATGTGAATGTTGGAATCTATCACACCCGATCATCACGTGGTGCTTCGAAACAATGAACTGTCGCAACGGTGCATAGTTAGGGGGAACACTTTCTTGAAATTATTATGAGGGATCATCTTATTTACTACCGTCGTTCTAAGTAAACAAGATGCAAAAACATGATAAACATCACATGAAATCAAATAATAATAGTGACATGATATGGCCAATATCACATAGCTCCTTTGATCCCCATCTTGGGGCTCCATGATCATCTTGTCACCGGCATGACACCATGATCTCCATCATCGTGTCTCCATGCAGTTGCTCGCCAACTATTACTTCTACTACTATGGCTAACACGTTTAGCAATAAAGTAAAGTAATTTACATGGCGTTTCTCAATGACACGCAGGTCATACAAAAAATAAAGACAACTCCTATGGCTCCTGCCGGTTGTCATACTCATCGACATGCAAGTCGTGATTCCTATTACAATAGCATGAACATCTCATACATCACATATATATCATTCATCATTCATCACAACTTTGGCCATATCACATCACAAAACACTTGCTGCAAAAACAAGTTAGACGTCCTCTAATTGTTGTTGCAAGTTTTACGTGGCTGCAATAGGGTTCTAGCAAGAACGTTTCCTTACCTACGTTAAAGCCACAACGTGATTTGTCAACTTCTATTTACCCTTCATAAGGACCCTTTTCATCAAATCTGCTCCAACTAAAGTGGGAGAGACAGACACCCGCCAGCCACCTTATGCAACTAGTGCATGTCAGTCGGTGGAACCGGTCTCACGTAAGCGTACGTGTAAGGTTGGTCCGGGCCGCTTCATCCCACAATACCATTGAAGCAAAATAAGATTAGTAGCGGCAAGAAAGTTGACAACATCTACGCCCACAACAAATTGTGTTCTACTCGTGCAAAAGAAACTACGCATAGACCTAGCTCTGATACCACTGTTGGGGAACGTTGCAGAAAACAAAAAATTTCCTACGGTTTCACCAAGATCCATCTATGAGTTCATCTAGCAACGAGTGATCGGATTGCATCTACATACCTTTGTAGATCACGCGCGGAAGCGTTCAAAGAACGGGGATGAGGAAGTCATACTCGATGTGATCCAAATCACCGGAGATCCTAGCGCCGAACGGACGGCACCTCCGTGTTCAACACACGTACGGTCAGCGCGTCTCCTCCTTCTTGATCTAGCAAGGGGGAAGGAGAGGTTGATGAAGATCCAGCAGCACGACGGCGTGGTGGTGGATGCAGCAGTCACCGCAGCAGGGCTTCGCCGTTCTTCTGCGAGAGGGAGAGGTGTAGCAGGGGAGAGGGAGGCGCCAAGAGTCAAGGGTGCGGCTGCCCCTCCCTCCCCTCCTTTATATAGGCTCCCCTAGGGGGGCGCCGGCCCTAGGATATGGGATCTCCTAGGGGGGGCGGCGGCCAAGGGTGGAGTGGCCCCCAAGGCAAGTGGGGCGCCCCCCACCCTAGGGTTTCCAACCCTAGGCGCAGGGGGTGGGCCAAGGGGGGCACACCAGCCCACTATGGGCTGGTTCCCCTCCCCACTTCAGCCCATGGGGCCCTCCGGGATGGGTGGTCCCACCCGGTGGACCCCTGGGACCCATCCGGTGGTCCCGGTACAATACCGGTGACCCCCGAAACTCTCCCGATGGCCGAAACTGCACTTCCTATATATAATTCTTCACCTCCGGACCATTCCTGAACTCCTCGTGATGTCCGGGATCTCATCCGGGACTCCGAACAACTTTCGGGTTACTGCATATTCATATCTCTACAACCCTAGCGTCACCGAACCTTAAGTGTGTAGACCCTACGGGTTCGGGAGACATGTAGACATGACCGAGATGGCTCTCCGGTCAATAACCAACAGCGGGATCTGGATACCCATGTTGGCTCCCACATGATCCTCGATGATCTCATCGGATGAACCACGATGTCGAGGATTCAAGCAACCCCGTTATACAATTCCCTTTGTCAATCGGTACGTTACTTGCCCGAGATTCGATCGTCGGTATCCCAATACCTTGTTCAATCTCGTTATCGGCAAGTCACTTTACTCGTACCGTAATGCATGATCCCGTGACCAGACACTTGGTCACTTTGAGCTCATTATGATGATGCATTACCGAGTGGGCCCAGAGATACCTCTCCGTCATACGGAGTGACAAATCCCAGTCTTGATCCGTGTCAACCCAGCATACACTTTCGGAGATACCCGTAGTATACCTTTATAGTCACCTAGTTACGTTGTGACGTTTGGTACACCCAAAGCACTCCTACGGTATCCGGGAGTTACACGATCTCATGGTCTAAGGAAAAGATACTTGACATTGGAAAAACTCTAGCAAACGAACTATACGATCTTGTGCTATGTTTAGGATTGGGTCTTGTCCATCACATCATTCTCCTAATGATGTGATCTCGTTATCAATGACATCCAATGTCCATAGTCAGGAAACCATGACTATCTGTTGATCAACGAGCTAGTCAACTAGAGGCTTACTAGGGACATGTTGGTGTCTATGTATTCACACATGTATTTTGATTTCCGGATAAGACAATTATAGCATGAATAAAAGACAATTATCATGAAGAAGGAAATATAATAATAATGTGACACTCCAAAAATTTTAATTGGTTTTCATCAAAAACTTTGTTGAATTTTTTTAAGAGGGCATTTAAAACTTCTTTTCCAGAAATCCTTCCTCTTAAAAACTTCCTTTTCTTTGGAAGAATTTTATTTTTTGCTTCAAACTATGGTATTTGATCTTTTGAAGCTTCTTCTCTGTTGGTTCCCTCTCAAATTATTTTGGGAGTTTAATCCTTTTCTTTTAAAAAGATACTCTGGAAATTTGGGATTTTCATATCTTGGAAACCACCCATGACTTGGTATTTTTGCCCATATGGTAAAACCCCACCAAAACCTCCCCTACTCCTTGTAATCAACCTAAGTTCTCTGTCCCAACTCATCCAAGCAAGTTTTGGATTTTATTCTAATTATTTTTCCCCTCAAATCATTTCTGAAAATTATTTGGAGCCTGAGAGATTTTCAAAGCAAGTACCCTTTTTCAATTGAGTTTTGACCTCAAACCAACTCTCCTGGATAGTCCTTTGTACCCACAACCCAGAACCATCTTGATCCACTCCTCCTCTTTTCAAATTTTTCAAAATTCAGTCTCTGCAAGTTTGGACCAGATTTGCCAAATTTGGTGAAATTCATACCTACACTTCTCCAAAAATTCCACCAAAATTCATGCAGCCTACTGGAGCAATGAGTAGCCACTCCACCAAAAATCAGCTCAAGGTAAAATCCCCAGAGGCCAAATTCATTCTGTCGAACACTTGGCGTGCACTGTTGCTGTTCATTTTCAGAAAATTCAGTTTTCAGTGTCGTTTTCGTCCGTCAGATTCAATCACGCGTAGACAGTGCGCTTGGCGCGTTGCACGCGGCTTCTTCTCCCTGGCCAGCACCCCCGCACGCGCGCTTGGCGTCTTCCCGGCGTCGGTGGCGCCCTTGGCCCCCCGCGCCGGCGTGTCTTGCGGCGGCCGAACCCCCATAGCAGCCGAGAGGGGACGGAACGGCGGCTCAACGCCGTTCGGCGCCGCCCAACGCCCCTCTGCTCTCCGCGTGGCCTCATGCATGCCAGCGCACGCCCGTGGCACCGTCGCCGTAGCCCGACAAGCACGGAACGTGCTCCCTGCCGCCGACGGGCCCGCGCCGCCCCGTTCTGTCAAACTCGCCCATAGCACCAAATCCCAGCCCGATTAGCACCTAAATGGAACCGGTGGACCACAACGACGACGCCCAACTCCCTAATCACCCCCAACCAAGCCCTGTGCCGCCGTAACCTTCACCGGAGATCCCCGTTCACGGCCACCGCCTCGGACCGCCTATAAAAAGGGCCCCCGAGCTCACCCTCGAGCACGCACCACCTCTACACCTCACCAAAGCCCCGCCAGGCCACTAGGAGGACCTCGAGGAGGTCTCCTCCCCCAACTCCGGCCGCCCCGACCCGCCTCGGCCTCCACCTCGATTCGCTCCGGTGAGGCCGTCCCCGGCGCCCAAATCTTGTCTATAGCCTCCTCTAGCACCCAGTAAGCTAACGCCAGCATCGATTTGTCCTTCGCAGCTCTCTCCGACGAGTCCCTCGACCACCCGAGCCGCCGTCCGCCGGAGCAAGGCTCGCCGCCGACGTGGTACTCGCCGGCGACCACCACCACCACCAACCGACGCGGAAAGGTGCCCTGAACACGGAGGTACCCTCCGATCCCCCTACCTCGCTGTGGATCGCCGGCGGCGACCACCGCGGCTCTCGGGCACCGGCGAAATCTGCCGCCCCGTTCGTATATTCAAACCTGACAGGCGGGACCCACCGTCAGCCTCTCTGTCATTTCTAAATGAATCGTTTTCTGAAAACGCCTTCAGGCAAAATACGTTTTCCCCACTGGGCTGGCGTAGTTGCTACTGAAACGTTTTCTGTTTTTATAAGCTAGCCCCTGGAAACTTTCTGTTTCATTACAGATGAGTCCCTGGACAAAAACCTTTATAACTTTTAAACAGAATAGTATTTTTGATTGATTCTTTTTCTGTCCTCTTCAGATTTTTGTCTAGTTTTTTATCATATTTATTTGAAAATTATTTGAAATATTTTTGTGCACCGCGTGGTATTTACGATAGCGCATATATTTTCTTTATACCGTAGATACCGAAGGAGGTGACGGAACCGCAAACTTCACCGAGCTAGGCTCCGACTACTCCGAACCAGGCAAGCATGTTTGAACTTTTGATATGATGCGTGTCTTGGCATGTTTTGCATTTAGTTAGTCTCATGGCATGTTGAAGAGCATACCGATGAACGTTATTTCCATGCATTGATGATGTAAGTGAGTTCGATGATCCATACGTGGATGGATGTGAGTATGAATGGCCATGTGTTGGCATGAGGATGGGTAAGATGGCAGTGTTGTAGCATGCCAGTCTTATGCCAGGCCATATGACTACAGTATCAAACCGTATCAGTCCAGTTCCTCCCATTTCCTTCCCTGTACTACCACATGTTTTCCGCAAGGAATACGGCTTAGTAAGTTGCAAACCGCTTTCCTGGTACACACCAAAAAGGAGAGGCCGGGATGATGGTTCCATGGCCCTGGATTAAAGCCAGTCATCCGGTCAGGGGGCATGGGTGTTTCCGGTTGGGACCGAGAGGGGGGCACCCCTTAGAGCGCGCGTATATAAATTTGATCCCATGCTATTCGAGATTGTGATCTCCCCATCTCAAAAGTTTTTCTTGGATGATGTCTAGGGTGATTCCTAGCATCGAGAGGTAGGATGGGTGTGTACTGGTTAGCTGTGTTTTCTTCCGAAAAACCGTAAACGGAACTAGTCCTTCGTGACTACGGAAATCCGTTGGCTGTGGGAAATTTTTGTACAAACTCTGCAGAGTCATATATTCCTTGAATCATCTATTCCATGTCCAAGTTCAGTATTATCCTATCCTGACAAGTGCCAGTTTTGATGACAGAGACTCTGGTGAATCGCATGAGTGCTAAGTCCGGTTAAATGATTTTTATTCTGTGGATGGACTAACCCATTTATTTTCATGGATTGAATATTTATTATGAGCATTATTTCTTTGTGAATAAAAGCCCTTTCTGCGATGTCGCTCAGACGTCCGACTGTGGCATTGTTATTACTTACTTTCAATAAAAGCCCTTTCTGTGATGTCGCCCCGACGTCCGACTATGGCATTTCTTTCAAAGTCCTTTATGTGGTGTCGTTAAGATGCCCGACTGTGGCATTTCTTTTAAAGCCCTTTCTGTGATGTCGCCCCGACGTCCGACTGTGGCATTTCTTTTAAAGCCCTTTCTGTGATGTCGCCCCGACGTCCGACTGTGGCATTTCTTTTAAAGCCCTTTCTGTGATGTCGCCCCGACGTCTGACTGTGGCATTTCTTTTAAAGCCCTTTATGTGGTGTCGTTAAGACGCCCGACTGTGGCATCATTTCCTTATATTCATTTGTTCACCTTTCGAGGCGTCGCTTCAGACACCCGATCGGTTTTCATTTATGTTTTGTCGGGATTTCAGGCGGACTACCGCTGTTTCCCTTATACTTACTTCGTTAAGCTAATTTTTGAATGGACATTGGTGAATTAATCGTGACGCATTCATGCATGCATTTGTTATATCTTATGTCCGAACTGTCTTGCGAGTACATTCAAAGTACTCACTGGCTTGTTGATTTGGCCAGATGCTGACGAAGGCGATCTCATGGATGAAGAGTTCGATAGCGAGTCCGACGCCTAGAGGAATCCCAGTCAGTCTCGTGCGACCCTGGATTTGGTCACTGTATTACATCCGCTTCCGCTACCAAATACATTCATCGAGCCTCACCTTGACGCTCGATGAGATGCCAGTTTTAGAGTCGTGTATCTCACTCCCCGCTGTGTTTTTCCACCACCGCCCTATCCTCGAGTCAGTAGTATGCCTCCACACCACTGTGTCATGTCCGCCATTATGTATAATTATTGGCGTGCTTGAAATAATTTGGTTGAGCTACCGTAGCTCGACCCTGTAATATATTTTATGCTACTGGCTTATTGTATCAAGAAATTGTCTACCGGTAAGGAGGATTTTCCTCATACTGGACCCAAAAGATTGGTTTCTCAATAAACATTTTTATTGAAAAACCGGTCGTGACAAGCTTGGTATCAGAGCCAGGCTGACTGTAGGAAGCCACTAGGAGCGATCGCTAATTGGTTATTAGCATGTTTGAGCCTTTTTCTTATTTTCTTGATTGTAGTCATTTTCTGTCAGTCAGCATAAATTTATGATCTGACCATGCAGAATTTTTGCCTACTTTTGTAGATGGCCGACAACAGCTGCGAGTCTCATACCTTCGCCAACGTGCCCGATGGGTTCGTCAAGCTTCTTTCCTTCATCGTTCAGGTCGCGATGGGGCCATCTGTGCGCCCAGTCTTCACACTCTGCCAGCACCGAGTCAACGACAGTCTGACCATGCACCAGGCCGCGGTGCAGTTCAATGGAGGGCGTGGTGAGTTACGCCGCTTCCGGTTCTTGGGAAGAGCCATGCCTACAGAGAGGCATGCTATGCAGATGGCAGCCCGCGAGGCGATAGCTCGTCTCAGGGATGTCCTCCCCGTGATGAAGACTCGTCGTTACCGTTATCTTCCATGCCATGTGCCTTACACCTGTCACTACGCATTCTCCTGCCCCAGAGGAGAATGAGACGAGGCTTTTGAGATGCTCATTGAGTATCTCCGGGCCCTGGAGGCAGCCTTCGACAACCTGGTGGACGACTTCGTGGCTGCCCGCATGGACTCAGTTCATGGCTGTGCTGCCAACAGGAGGGAGCTCCTACCCGCCGCACCGCCACTGACTTGGGTCTCGTCCTCAGCATCTTATGCACCTACTCGTCGCCTACCTACCACCGAAGAGTTCAACCAAGTTATTGCGCCCACTCCAGCGCGCACTGCACCACCCTGCGCGCCCACTCCTATTCGTGTTGTTCCGCCCCTGGCACCCGCTCCATCTACTCAGCGCAACACTACACGTATGGAGCCTATTAGCGAGGAGGAAGTCGAGTCCCCAGCCTCGCTATGCCTCACCCTCGGCAGAGCAAAGGAGATCGTCAACATCTCCGCCTGAGTACGCTTAGCCGCCATGCAATGTACCGCTTTGTATGATATGTTTATATGTACACAGGTTGTGAGAAGTAGCCTGTTTGCGCATCATGTAGGATCTGGAGGAGTGCACTAGCCTAAATAACATGTCAGGATTATGTACGCATATCCTGAGTGATGTATTGTATAATTACCGCTCGCGTGTAAGATATGTAATGAGCAGTCGTTCTCCGTGCGCAAATCGATTTGTTTTTCTTAAGTAAGCTTGGTTATTTAATTTTATTTGCCAGCTTTATGCATTTATGGAATTGTTTTTGCGACTCTTTCCGCTTTTCTTATGGGTTTTACAAAATATATGCCCAGAGTGAAAAATGTCTCGTCCTTGGACTCGTTCCATGCCAACTCCACCAGAGGAAAATTATGATACACAACCAAGCAACGAGTTCACTCAGGGACAGTCAGGCCAACAGGGCAGTGAATCGGCACTTTCACAAATGTGCCGCCTTTATGAGCAGAGTCAGCAACAACACTGGGAAATGATGAACCAAGTCATCAACATGGGGAATCACCATGGACAGTATCAGCAGCATTCTAAGTTATCTGAGCTACAGAAGACACGTCCCCAAATATTTTCTCATACTGACAAGCCTCTTGAAGCCGAGGATTGGCTTCGAGATATGGAGAGAAAATTAATTATTGCAAAATGTTCAGATCTCGAGAAAGTACTATATGCTCCGCACTATCTCACAGGAGCAGCTGCATCATGGTGGGAGAATTTTCTGCACATGCACCCCAACGAAAATGATATAACCTGGGATGATTTCAAGGAAAGTTTCCGTGGTGCATACATTCCCAAGAGTATTATGAAAATCAAGAAGAGAGAGTTCGATGACCTCAAACAAAGGAACCTGACAGTGTCTGAATACAACAGTCAATTTACTCTATTGTCCCGCTACGCCAATGAAGAACGTATGACTGAAAGCAAGAAGATGGAGAAATTCCTTGACGGTCTGGCGCCCGCGCTTAAATGCCAACTGGTCGTTCACACTTTCCCAGATTTTAAGACTCTAGTGGACAAAGCTATTACTCTGGAAAATGAGAGACGTAGCTTGGAGGATTTACGCAAGCGAAAAAGAGACCAGACTACTGTTGCGCGCAACCACCGAAGCAGGACAGATTTTCAGAAAGGTGGGACACACAAACCTACGACAAACATCTCACGCTCCACCAAGAATTTCCATGCAAGGGACAAAGAGTTCACATATCGCCCAGGCGTTACTTGCTACGCTTGTGGAGAAGAAGGGCACTACGCCAAACAGTGCCCCAAGCCAAGGAACTCGACCCCGAAGCCAAACAATGGTGGAAATAATTCAGCGCCCAAGCGCAACAATTTCAACCCCAACAACAACCACAGGAAGGGTCATCTAAACCACGTGACCAAAGAAGAAGCACAAAACGCTCCGGATATCGTACTCGGTACGTTTCCTGTCAACACAATACCTGCAACGGTTTTGTTTGATTCTGGAGCTTCTCACTCATTCATTTCGAAAAGTTTTGCTTTGCAAAATAATTTTTCGATGTTTCCCTTGGAAAAATCCATGATCATCAAGTCCCCTGGGATTCAGCAAGTTACTCAGAGTTACTGTCAGAATGTGGTTATTGAGTTCGAAGGATTGAAATTTTATGCCAATCTTATTGTGTTGGAAAATAAAGGACTGGATGTCATCCTAGGGATGGACTGGTTAACCACCAACAAGGGTTTTATTGACTGTTTCAACCGGACCGTAATTCTCACGCATCACCACGGGAAGACAATAAAAGTACCAGCCAAGGAAAGAAAAATACCCCGGCAGCCGAGATTGAATAAGGTGGACGTTTCTGAGTTAAGCAAGGTTCCAGTGGTATGTGAATTTCCAGATGTATTTCCCGAAGAACTACCAGGCATGCCACCAGACCGAGAAATAGAATTCAGTATTGAGCTAGCACCAGGAACCACCCCCATATACAAGAAACCATACAGAATGGCACCATCCGAATTGATTGAGTTGAAGAAACAAATAAAGGAATTACTGGACAAGGGATATATTCGAGCCAGCTCCTCACCTTGGGGATCACCAATTTTATTTGCCAAAAAGAAGGATGGAACACTAAGATTGTGCATAGACTACCGAGCACTTAACATGGTCACAGTCAAGAACAAATACCCAATGTCACGAATAAATGATTTATTTGATCAGCTCGCTCAGGCCAAGGTATTCTCAAAGATTGACTTAAGGTCAGGATATCATCAATTAAAAGTACGAACAGAAGATATCCCCAAAACAGCCTTCACCTCCAGATATGGACCATACGAGTTCACAGTTATGCCTTTTGGACTAACTAATGCCCATGCATATTTTGTTCACCTCATGAACAAAGTATTTATGAAGTTTATGGACAAGTTCGTTGTGGTATTCATCGACGATATTCTAGTATACTCCAAGACACCAGAAGAGCACGCGGAACATCTCAGGATTGTGCTAGGAGAACTCAGAAAACACCAATTATATGCCAAGTTTAGCAAGTGCGAATTTTGGCTAAGACAAGTAGGCTTTCTAGGTCACGTGCTGACCCAAGACGGTATCGCAGTGGACCCGGAGAAAGTCAGGGCCATACTTGACTGGAAGGCACCAGCCAGCGTAACGGACATACGAAGTTTCTTGGGAATTGCAGGATATTACCGCAGATTTATTGAAGGATTCACCACCCTAGCCAAGCCAATGACGCAGTTACTCAAGAAAGACAAGAAGTTTGAATGGACACAAGCTTGCGAAAAAAGTTTCCAGGAGTTAAAACGGAAATTAACTACAGCACCGGTATTAATTGTACCCGACATACACAAGAATTTTGAAGTGTATTGTGACGCGTCCAGAAAGGGTCTCGGATGCGTGTGCATGCAAGAAGGCAAGGTTGTCGCATACGCTTCACGACAACTCCGCAAGCATGAGGAAAATTATCGCACTCATGACTTAGAAATGGCAGCAGTCATTCATGCACTTAAGGAATGGAGACATTTCTTACTTGGGAATCAATGTGAAATATACACAGACCATAAAAGTCTCAAATATATTTTCACACAGCCAGAACTAAACTTACGACAACGACGCTGGTTGGAATTGGTAAAGGATTATGATGTTGGTATCCACTACCATCCAGGGAAAGCAAATGTAGTGGCCGATGCTCTTAGTCGGAACCCCAGCTCCAACGAAAACAGTCTGCAAAGTTTGAGACCTGAATTCCAACAAGAATTTGCCAAACTCAACTTGTTAATGATCGCGGAAGGCACCATATCAAACCTGGAAATAAAGCCCGACCTTGTGGAGAGAATTAAAGAAGCCCAGCCTGGTCACCCCAGCATTGAAGGTATTAAAAGAAAGGTGAGTATGGGCAAGGCCTCGGAGTTCGTCATAGGCGATGATGGAATACTATGGTACGGAGACAGACTCTGCGTGCCAAACATAGAGGACCTCAGACAGTAAATCCTAGCTGAAGCACACACCACCCCATATTCAATCCATCCTGGAGGAACCAAAATGTATAAGGATATTCAGGAAAGATTTTGGTGGCACGGTATGAAGAGGGACATAGCCACATTCGTTGCATGTTGCGATTCCTATCAACGCATAAAAGTTGAGCATCAAAAACCAGCCGGACTACTGCAACCAAACAAAATACCTGAGTGGAAATGGGATGAAATAGGGATGGATTTTATTGTCGGACTACCTTGGTCACGACACGGGAATGATGCCATATGGGTCATCACCGATAGATTAACCAAGGTGTCACATTTCATTCCAGTAAAGACAACCTACAACACTCAGAAGCTTGCCAGGATTTATCTCTCCCGTATAGTTTGTCTGCATGGAGTCCCGAAGACTATAATATCCGACCGAGGCACTCAATTTGTCTCGAGATTCTGGGATCATTTACAACAGGCTCTGGGAACTCAATTGGCCTTCAGTACAACCTACCATTCCCAGACTGATGGACAGACTGAACGCGTAAACCAAAATTTAAAAGACATGCTGAGAGCATGTGTCCTCACCTATGGAACCAGTTGGGAAGAAAGTCTACCATATGCCGAGTTCGCATACAACAACAGCTACCAGGCCAGCCTGCGAATGGCACCTTTTGAAGCCCTATACGGACGGAGGTGTCGTACTCCGCCAAATTGGTCAGAGACCGGAGACAGCCGTATCTTCGTCCCAGACATGCTCAAAGAAGCCGAGGAAAAAGTCAAGCTAATCAGGGACCGACTCAAGACCGCTCAAAGCCGACAGAAGAGTTATTACGATCAGAAACATCGTGGGGTCAATTTTGAACCCGGTGAATTTGTATACCTACGAGTATCACCTATGAGGGGACTGCAACGGTTTAAGATTAAAGGGAAGTTAGCACCAAGATTCATTGGACCATTCTGCATAGTGGCACGAAGAGGCACTGTAGCCTACCAGCTAGACTTACCCGAAGACTTGTCCGACATTCACGACGTGTTCCATGTCTCTCAATTAAGGAAGTGCGTAAGCAAACCAGAGAAGCAAGTATCCCATGAGAACATTGACGTACAGCCAGACCTCACTTATCGGGAACGCCCAGTAAAAATATTAGAGGAGTCTGAAAGGAGGACCCGACAGAAAACCATCAAGTTTTTCAGAGTTCAGTGGAGCAATCACACCGAAAGTGAAGCAACTTGGGAAAGAGAGGATTTTCTTCGGACAGAGCATCCACACTTATTTAAGGATCAGCTGAAATCTCGGGGACGAGATTTTTCCTAAGGGGTAGGTGTTGTGACACTCCAAAAATTTTAATTGGTTTTCATCAAAAACTTTGTTGAAATTTTTTTTAAGAGGGCATTTAAAACTTCTTTTCCAGAAATCCTTCCTCTTAAAAACTTCCTTTTCTTTGGCAAGAATTTAATTTTTGCTTCAAACTATGGTATTTGATCTTTTGAAGCTTCTTCTCTGTTGGTTCCCTCTCAAATTATTTTGGGAGTTTAATCCTTTTCTTTTAAAAAGAAACTCTATGGAAATTTGGGATTTTCATATCTTGGAAACCACCTATGACTTGGTATTTTTGCCCATATGGTAAAACCCCACCAAAACCTCCCCTACTCCTTGTAATCAACCTAAGTTCTCTGACCCAACTCATCCAAGCAAGTTTTGGATTTTATTCTAATTATTTTTCCCCTCAAATCATTTCTGAAAATTATTTGGAGCCTGAGAGATTTTCAAAGCAAGTACCCTTTTTCAATTGAGTTTTGACCTCAAACCAACTCTCCTGGATAGTCCTTTGTACCCACAACCCAGAACCATCTTGATCCACTCCTCCTCTTTTCAAATTTTTCAAAATTCAGTCTCTGCAAGTTTGGACCAGATTTGCCAAATTTGGTGAAATTCGTACCTACACTTCTCCAAAAATTCCACCAAAATTCATGCAGCCTACTAGAGCAATGAGTAGCCACTCCACCAAAAATCAGCTGAAGGTAAAATCCCCAGAGGCCAAATTCATTCTGTCGAACACTTGGCGTGCACTGTTGCTGTTCATTTTCAGAAAATTCAGTTTTCAGTGTCGTTTTCGTCCGTCAGATTCAATCACGCGTAGACAGTGCGCTTGGCGCATTGCACGCGGCTTCTTCTCCCTGGCCAGCACCCCCGCACGCGCGCTTGGCGTCTTCCCGGCGTCGGTGGCGCCCTTGGCCACCCGCGCCGGCGTGTCTTGCGGCGGCCGAACCACCGTAGCAGCCGACAGGGGACGGAACGGCGGCTCAACGCCGTTCGGCGCCGCCCAACGCCCCTCTGCTCTCCGCGTGGCCTCATGCATGCCAGCGCACGCCCGTGGCACCGTCGCCGTGGCCCGGCAAGCACGGAACGTGCTCCCTGCCGCCGACGGGCCCGCGCCGCCCCGTTCTGTCGAACTCGCCCATAGCACCAAATCCCAGCCCGATTAGCACCTAAATGGAACCGGTGGACCTCAACGACGACGCCCAACTCCCTAATCACCCCCGACCAAGCCCTGCGCCGCCGTAACCTTCACCGGAGATCCCCGTTCACGGCCACCGCCTCAGACCGCCTATAAAAAGGGCCCCCGAGCTCACCCTCGAGCACGCACCACCTCTACACCTCACCAAAGCCCCGCCAGGCCACTAGGACCTCGAGGAGGTCTCCTCCCCCAACTCCGGCCGCCCCGATCCGCCTCGGCCTCCACCTCGATTCGCTCCGGTGAGGCCGTCTCCGGCGCCCAAATCCCTGTCAGTTACCTCCCTCTAGCACCCAGTAAGCTAACGCCAGCATCAATTTGTCCTTCGCAGCTCTCTCCGACGAGTCCCTCGACCACCCGAGCCGCCGTCCGCCGGAGCAAGGCTCGCCGTCGACGTGGTACTCGCCGGCGACCAACCACCACCAACCGACGCGGAAAGGTGCCCTGAACACGGAGGTACCCTCCAATCCCCCTGCCTCGCCGTGGATCGCCGCCGGCGACCACCGCGGCTCTCGGGCACCGGCGAAATCTGCCGCCCCGTTCGTATATTCAAACCTGACAGGCGGGACCCACCGTCAGCCTCTCTATCATTTCTAAATGGATCATTTTCTGAAAACGCCTTCGGGCAAAATACGTTTTCCCCGCTGGGCTGGCGTAGTTGCTACTGAAACGTTTTCTGTTTTTATAAGCGAGCCCCTGGAAACTTTCTGTTTCATTACAGATGAGTCCCTGGACAAAAACCTTTATAACTTTTAAACAGAATAGTATTTTTGATTGATTCTTTTTCTGTCCTCTTCAGATTTTTGTCTAGTTTTTTATCATATTTATTTTAAAATTATTTGAAATATTTTTGTGCACCACGTGGTATTTACGATAGCGCATATATTTTCTTTATACCGTAGATACCGAAGGAGGTGACGGAACCGCAAACTTCACCGAGCTAGGCTCCGACTACTCCGAACCAGGCAAGCATGTTTGAACTTTTGATATGATGAGTGTCTTGGCATGTTTTGCATTTTAGTTAGTCTCATGGCATGTTGAAGAGCATACCGATGAACGTTATTTCCATGCATTGATGAGGTAAGTGAGTTCGGTGATCCATACGTGGATGGATGTGAGTATGAATGGCCATGTGTTGGCATGAGGATGGGTAAGATGGCAGTGTTGTAGCATGCCAGTCTTATGCCAGGCCATATGACTACAGTATCAAACCGTATCAGTCCATTTCCTCCCATTTCCTTCCCTGTACTACCACATGTTTTCCGCAAGGAATACGGCTTAGTAAGTTGCAAACCGCTTTCCTGGTACACACCAAAAAGGAGAGGCCGGGATGATGGTTCCATGGCCCTGGATTAAAGCCAGTCATCCGGTCAGGGGGCATGGGTGTTTCCGGTTGGGACCGAGAGGGGGGCACCCCTTAGAGCGCGCGTATATAAATTTGATCCCATGCTATTCGAGATTGTGATCTCCCCGTCTCAAAAGTTTTTCTTGGACGATGTATAGGGTGATTCCTAGCATCGAGAGGTAGGATGGGTGTGTACTGGTTAGCTGTGAGCTCTTCCTTGGACCCTTTGAGGTCCTGCTTCAGTGCCGCGACCTCCATAGTCAGTGCGGTAGAGGCCAGCAACGAAGCCTGCATACGCATATAGACATACTTATATTAGACTCTTGCGATATTGTTTGATCCTCTGTTCGGCTTTTCTTTGTGAACACCGGACAGAGCATCAGGGGCTACTGTCTATGCAGTAATATTTTTCCTATATTTCAAAAACTTACCTCAAAGCCTGTTAGAAGGCTGGCACAGGCTTCAGTTAGTCCGCTCTTGGCGGACTGAACCTTGTGGACCACTGCACTCATAATAGTGCGGTGCTCTTCGTCGATGGAAGTGTTGCGAAGCGCTCCCAGCAGATTGTCCGGTGCCTCTGGATGGATAGAGGTCACCGGCATAGGCGTCTTGCCCCTTTTGGAAGGAGGCCGCTTGCCCAAGTCCGGAACCACTGGGGGTTCCGACGCGGTGTTCGACTGAGGGCCAAACTCGGAGCCCTCGGGAGCCTTGCTCCCTCTGCTCCCAGAGTCCAGAAGGTCGCCTTGAGGCGCCTCCGTGACTGCCTCCCCTCGACCCGGTGCCTCTTGAGAAAATACCTTGGCGTTTTCCATAGGGCAAGGGGAGGTGGCGGTCGGAAGTGGATCTCTATCCATATCCAACGAGCCCAGGGAGCCGTCCGACGAGGATACGTCGATACGGGCTCGTGGTGGTCTGCATAATCATAATTCAGCGTTAGGAGAAGCAATGCGACAAAGGTATGCTATGAGTTACTCTAGTATTCGAATACTTACGACTTCGCCAGGGGCTTGGCCCTGAGCAGCCACTCGTCTTCGCCTTCAGCGGTGGTGGTGGAGTAGTCCGGAAGGAGGGTCCTCCTCTTCTTGGACCCTTCGCCCCCCTCGGTCGGGGCGGCCTTCCTTTTCTTGTCTCCTCCGATTGAAGGGGGAGCATCTTCATCTTCCTCCTCGTCTTCAGGGGAGGAGTGCATCGCGGAGTTATCGGACGATGAGTCCGACAACACCTGGTGTCGGGAACTCTTTCGGGTTCCCTTGGCCTTCTTGGTCTTCTCTGGCACCTTGTAAGGAGCCGGAGTCAGCATCTCCGTCAGGAGAGCGTCCACAGTGTCTTCAGGCAGAGGGGCCGGACAGTTAATCTGCCCCGACGTCTCCACTCAGTCCTGTCAAAGGCATGGAGCTCAGACCCTGCACATGGTTAAGCTAGGGGAAATAAATATCCTACCGGATGTATAGAACTCACCGAATGCACTCAGCGCTTCACGCTTAGCCCGCGGTCCTCGGTGAGAGAGGGAGGGACCTCGGCGCCCTTGAACAGCACCCTCCAGACGTCCTTGTGCGCCGTGTTGAAGAGCTCTCTCAGAGTCTGGTGCTGGGCCGGGTCGAACTCCCACAAGTTGAAATATCGTTGTTGACACGGGAGGATCTGGCGGATGAGCATGACCTGGACTATGTTGACAAGCTTGAGCTTCTTGCCCGCCATATTCCGGATACATTTCTGGAGTCCGTCCAGCTCCACCGATGAACCCTAGGACAGGCCCTTCTTTTTTAAGGAGGTGAGCCGCGTGGGGATTCCGGATCGAAACTCGGGGGCAGCCACCTAGTTGGTGTCGCGCGGCTCGGTGATGTAGAACCACGCCGATTGCCACCCCTTTATGGTCTCCACGAAGGAGCCTTCAAGTCATATAACATTGGGCATCTTACCCACCATGGCTCCGCCGCATTCTGCTTGTTGGCCTCCCACCACCTTCGGCTTGATATTGAAGGTCTTTAACCACAGGCCGAAGTGTGGCTGGATGCGGAGAAAAGCCTCACACACAACGATGAACGCCGGAATGTTAAGGACGAAGTTCGGGGCGAGATCATGGAAGTCCAGCCCGTAGTACAACATGAGACCACGGATGAATGGATGGAGGGGAAACCACAGTCCACGGAGGAAGTGGTGGAGGAAAACTACCCTCTCGTGAGGTTCAGGGGTAGGAACAATCTGCCCCGCAGCGGGCAGCCGATGCGCGATATTCGTGGCTAAGTATCCGGCTCCGCGCAGCTTCTTGACGTGTCCCTCCGTAATGGAGGAAGCCATCCATTTGCCTCCCGCTCCGGACATGATTGGAGAAGGTTGAGCGGAAGGATGTGGACTTGGGAGTTGGAGTTCGAGTGCGCAAGAATGGATGAGCAAGGAGGAAGAAGGCGTGGGTAGAAAAAGGTTAAACCTTGTCCCTTTATAAGGGCAGCCGAAACTATGCGCCCCCACTAGCCTGGTAAAACTCGCTTATCCCCCAAGCGCCGCAATTGATGGCGCGGTTGGGTTACCCACGCCCGTATTGATGAGAATCCCGTAATAAGGGGGACACAATCTCTGCTTTGACAAGACATGTCAAGAAACTGCCTCGCGTTATGTGCGGGGCTAGTTAAAGGAAACGGTTCGAATAATCACCGGGCCATGGCACAATGTCATGTTGCCAAAATGTGTCAGCGTATTAGATTTGTGGAAATATTATTCTCTCTACGGTGGTATGTGGAACTTATTTTGCAGGGTCGGACACTATCCTTGTATTCAAATTCTTTCGTGGTGTATTCGGAGGAGGAACCCGCCTTGCAATGCCGAAGACAATACTGCGCGCCGGACTCATCGTCATTGAAGCCTAGTTCAGGGGCTACTGAGGGAGTCCTGGATTAGGGGGTCTCCGGACAGCCAGACTATATCCTTTGGCCAGAATGTCGGACTATGAAGATACAAGATTGAAGACTTCGTCTCGTGTCCGGATGGGACTCTACTTGGCGTGGAAGGAAAGCTAGGCAATACGGATATGTATATCTCCTCCTTTGTAACCGACCTTGTGTAACCCTAGCCCCCTCTGGTGTCTATATAAACTGCAGGGTTTTAGTCCGTAGGACAACATACAATCATACCATAGGCTAGCTTCTAGGGTTTAGCCTCTCTGATCTCGTGGTAGATCAACTCTTGTAATACTCATATCATCAAGAATAAATCAAGCAGGACGTAGGGTTTTACCTCCATCAAGAGGGCCCTAACCTGGGTAAAACATCGTGTTCCCTGCCTCCTATTACCATCTGCCTTAGACGCACAGTTCGGGACCCCCTACCCGAAATCCGCCAGTTTTGACACCGACAGCAGGGCACGGGAGCTCGAGGTCGATGGCGTCGGGCGCTGGCCAACGCGCTCGTCAAGGATGCGTGTGGCAGGGAACTCCTGCCGGTTCGGTCGGCTGGTGACGAGGCTGATGAAGGAGGAGGGAGAGGGGAACGTGACGAGGGCACGATGCTGCTCGGCGGCTTGGACTCCGCCGGCCGGAGCGACAGCAGGGAGCTCCTGCTCCAGCTGAAGACGGCGACGGGAGGAAGGGGAGAGGGGCGACGCGAGGATGGAGGTAGCGGGGCCGATGGAAGAGAGGGGTGCGCGCGAGCTGGGGAGCTCCTCTCCCTAGCGATGCGGTGCAGGGTGTGTGAGGCAGCGGGAGGAGGAACGAGGAGGAGGGGATCGAGAGGAGAGGGTTCGAGCGGGGTGACTGCGCCTGCGTGAGGGTGACGGCATGAGGGAGAGAGCGAAGGGAGAGAGCTGGGGATTCCGTCAGGGCTAGGGTTAGAATGTCCAAATGGGCCTTGGGCCAACTGGTGGTGGGCTGGCTGAGCTTAGGAGGGTTAGCTGGGCCGCTAGTTGCCGCTTCGGAGCAAAAAGGCCAACCTTTTGCTATTTCCCATTTATAGAAAAGTAGACAGAAGGAAAAGGGAAGGAAAAAATAGCTAGGGGTTTTGGAAAATGCTGAAACTTCTCCTACTGAGTCTAAGAATTATACTTAGCCCAAGAAAAGAAGTTTCACGCGATATAGAAGAGTTTAATTCAAACTCATTTGAATTTAATTCAAATGGTTTGAACTAGGACGAGGTTTTAGGGGTGACCAAAAATGTTGAGATTTTTGGTGGAGCTTTGGAAAGCGATAAAAGAATATGAGGACAAAGTTTGGAGACCAAATTTGAATCAGAAAAGGCACAAAAATATTTGCAGGTGTTTATGGTTAATTCCAAATTAATGGAATAGTTATTATAGCTCCCTAATAACAGTAGGAGACTTTGAATATGTTTTAAAGAGAAATCACCAAGTGAATTCCCTCGATTTAAATGGATCCGAGATCCATGTGATTTATTTGGTTGAGTTTTTAAAAATCAAATGACATGCTTGCATGATTGCATGATGCAATGCAAATAAATAAATAGCGCAAGCACAAATGAAACACACGGAGGTCACTAAAATATGGTAATAATGATCTTTTCTGCATGCAGCAGGGACTCATCAAGTCGGGCAGTTGCCGAGGTAGCGTGGGGAAGCAGAGATGCCCACGTCCAATCAGTCGCCACGCGCCAACTGTGGCCGTAGGCTGTTGGGGCCTGCGGCGCTCCGCACTTGCCCTTTGGCTTCGCCTCGAAGCCAAGCCCGAGCGCGCCTTGGGCCCGGGGCTACTGTCGGCGTTCTGGGAACGGGGGTCCCTAGACTTGCCTGCCTGCGGCCCACGGCGTGGCTCCACCAGCGGCCCTGTACGGCCCATCTTCACCAGCAAACACTCAAGAACCTCGTGAGGGGCCAAGCCTCGCGAGGCAGATGAAGCAAGACTGACGGTGTCCTAGACAAGGGGGTGTTCACCACGTCGTCTCCCGATGTATTAGATTGGGCCGAGGCCCGCCATGGCCATATACTCATGGGCCAGTTCGGACAGCTGCCGCATACAAGGAAGATTCCACAAAGACTTGGCGATCAAGGCGAGGACTTCTCCCCATCGGCGTATTCGGCTAGGACTCTTGTTAACCTAGGCCTCTGGTGCATTATATAAACCAGGGCCAGGCTAGTCGATACAACATACAGAACAACAATCATACCATAGGCTAGCTTCTAGGGTTTAGCCTCTTCGATCCCGTGGTAGATCTACTCTTGTACTACACATATCATCAATATTAATCAAGCAGGATGTAGGGTTTTACCTCCATCAAGAGGGCCCGAACCTGGGTAAAACTTTGTGTCCCTTGCCTCCTATTACCATCCGGCCTAGACGCACAGTTCGAGACCCCCTACCCGAGATCCGCCGGTTTTGACACCGACATTGGTGCTTTCATTGAGAGTTCCGCTGTGTGATCGACAAAAGGATCGATGGCTCGCCTGCAGATCAACTACGACTTCGGCGTCTTCATCACCAGTTCAACTGGTCACCTTGGTTCGACCAAGAATTGTGCCCCGTGTTCAGATCACCATGTTCGGACGAGGGCCTTCATCAAACATCAACTCCGATCTCTATCAAGATCACGGAGGAATCATCTATGGAGCTCGGGGGCTCAACGTCAACATTGCCCTCAAGCGACCGTGGTGTTTTTTTTGGACAGCAAACTCATATCTGCCGCCACCACCTCCTCGAGTATCGCTTTGACGATCTCTTTGGTGGAATTGTGCGGAATTGAGTCTATAACAACCCTGGAAAATTTCGTCGAGTTCCGATGGAGGAATCTCTAGCAATCCACGATTTACCAGAGCCCTGTCAAATCTGGATGGGAATTTGGATGAGTTTAGGGCGTGGTGTCCAGCTTCTAGCTCGGACATCCTTTGGAAGATCCAACCGTCGATCGGCTGTGGAATTCCTATATCTACCACCTCTCAAAATTTCAGCTTGATCCGACCGTCCAAACTCTGGGAACCTTCCGATTAGTGCATCACTTTTCGGATCTGTTTTCTGCGCGAAAACAAATCCGACCCGAGTTCATCTTTTTTATGAACGGGATTTCGGACATCCCTTTTGAAGGAAGTTTTGTATGGGGTATTGTGTTTTGTTCCCGAACACATCCCACTAACTTTAAGATCTTTTGAACATGATCTTCAACATCATGCTGGTGTCAAACTAGTCTGGTAATATTACTCCACGGCTGCCGACCTGCGCTAGACACGTCGTCACTTTAGCCGAGCTCAACTTCTTCGGATCATCATCTCGGCAAGCCGAACAAGAGTCCGGCATCGCGAAGGATAAATCATCATCAACATCGCCGCCCCACGGATTACACGGAGCGGGCATACCGGCATCGCCGCACGGTCGCTTCATCAAGCCGGCATCGACCACGTCACGACCTGCATCGACAGGGCCGCACTATTGCTTCTTCAAGATGGTGTCCATCACGCCGACCTACTTCGACTCATCGGCTGACGTCGAGGCTTCGACATCTCGGCTGGACCGGGGGCTTCGCCATCTCTTCATCAACCTACTCCGGACACTTCGGCGTCACTAGCCGACCAGTTCCGTCACGTTAGCTGGGCTGAGGGCTTTGCCTCGGCGAGACAACCTTTACCAGCATTGCCATGCCGTCGTTTTATCGCCCATCAGGCAATGGGTGTGCGGAGCGAGTCCCAATTTTGGGAATCACCTTCCTTCGGATTGCTACAACAAATAAACCAGGTGCTATTAATCCCAGTATTTTTTGCTTGTTTGGGTTCATTTTTCCCAAGGAATTATTACTCTGGTTTGTCCATGATATGTACACAGGTCTATCAAATGGTGACCGCGTTAACGAGGTCGCGTGGTGGTTCGATCAGTTTCCGTACATAGTCCGGCGAACGCCGCATCCGGAGTTCGGACCGACCTGTGAATTCAGGCTTTGCCACACCTTTACTACATCACGCTGACGCCCTACATCGACATTGACTTTGGCGCCAGGCCATATTTCTTCTATTCCTCACTTTGCATAAATTATTTATTATGCAACAATTTTTTTGAATTATCATTATTACTATTATCTCCGGTTTGCACTATTTTTTGAGCACAGGAAAATGATTCGGGGACTTCGGTGTCACTCTTCCGGTCTGCATTGACCGTGCTATGTCACCACTTCGGCGTGTCGAGCTCTCCGCTCCGCCACCTCGGGACCAGCTTGGGGGATGGAACCTTGCCCCGCATCAAGCTCGGACCGCGTCATCAATACCGAACACATTAACTAGTTAAGTCGCTTTCATGCTCAAAGCTTTGATTTCTAACTTGTGTTCGGTTCGATCAAGCATTATACTTTTTTGGAAAAAAGTTGCTTGTAAAAAATTTCCTTGTCCAAACTTTGTTTGTGACGTACAAATTCAAATACCCAATTCATTTGGGGGCTTCCTTCATGAAGCTTTTCCACTTGCATATGATTATACTTGTACGGCTTCGTTCCTTGTTCCTGTATTATGCCACAATATGCAGCATATTGACTTAAGCGATTTGCAAGCCGGGTTGCCTCGCTCCTGTGTTTACCCCTACGTTCCTGATTGTTCGGCTAGGGAGTAAAGGGAGCACCTCTGCGATTGTCACGATCGGGTCGCCCGAGCCGGACCTCAGACTGGGTGAAGCCAAAAGCTAGCGCTCTTATAGTTTTCAATGATGGTCGGCACACCACGGAACTCACGAGTACAAAAAATCTATTGCACAAGTCTCATAATAACAATGAGCACCGAATAAAGGTATCGGTGGGGGTACTATTTTCTTCGAAGATGCTTCTTACACTTCACGGTAATATAGCATAAGTTCCCTGAGCGCGCTTTGTCTGTTACAGCCTTATGGCCTGATTGCCTGGTTATTGGAAACACCGTCGATATTCTCGACCGATGGAGTACATAACACTTTTCGGTCCTTGACCGAAGAGGGAGAAGCTGACGGTCAGTTAAGACGCGTTTAAAGTTCGGTTGAACATAGATATGATATAAGTACTTCGGTACATGCAATCATTCTTCTACCCAAGTCACTTGGGGGCTCTTAAGTTTATTTGAGCCGTTTTATAATCAGTGTTCTTCTTCTTAGTCGTTGCAAAGTTTTATTATTATTATTTATCACTCCTTTTTTCGACACGAGTGTGCGGTCACTAGCCGGGGAGCCTAATTTCTCTCTCAAAGCCGCTAGAGTTTAGTTTGCTAAACTGGCCTGATGAGAAGTACTCCGCCACGGGATAGGAGGTTGAAGCCGTAGGCTGACCCGCTTGAAGTCTTGAGATAGGATGTATCATGTTAAAGCACGACAGAAGCACTTCTTTTTTCTAAGACCAACTTTCGGATTGGCACCGAACACTTGATATTGTTCGGACGTCATGTTTTTACTGACGTTTCTTGGTTTTCCAAGCTTTTTGGCACTTTTAAACTATTTGTGCTTTTCCAGCATTAGTCTCGTAGTGCAACGCCGGACACCTTTAGGGATTCGGCAAAAACATTCTCAGATATTGCTATATATGCATCAGTTTCGAATTGTGTCTTCGGTCAATAGTTGGGTTGCTCGGCTCCTGCACTTGCTTCCTACGTTCCGTTTGTTCGGCTAGGCGTGCAAAGGGAGAACCACTGCGATTGTGCTTCCAGCTCACATGGTTAAGCACCTCTGTGGAGAAAGCCGAAAACTGACTTTCACAATAAGCGTAAACTGGTCAGCGATCCGATGACTATGTTAAATGATGGTCCGTTCATAACATTGGCTGAAGTGTTTACGGCTTGACCCCGACTGTCGCCGAACACTACCAGGGGCTATTAACTGGCCTCCCAAACTAAATCCTCAATATTTTTCTCTTACATTAGAGCTGAGGTTTAATGATCATGCTTAGCATGACAACCCAAAGAAAGGAATCGATAGCGGGACTACTTTCTTTGGAAGACATTTCTTCTGTTAAACAGTAATATAACTCTCTGCATACCTTTGTTTATAAAACCGTATGGCCGGATTACCTTGTTTGTCGTAAATCTTTGCCCTCATAAAGGCTTTATAAAGTAGGACAAACACTCCTCGGCTACTGGTCGAGGAGGTGGAAGCTGATGGTCGGTCGACAAAGTTTTGTACAATGCGGATCCGAGCATTAATGACGTAAAGTACTTGGATACATAGAGTCATTACACATCATTTGTGATTTTACTATGGATATTGATCCTTAATTCGGCCACCCGTGCCTGCATTAAGGCTCGGGGGCTACTGGGCTTCGGGCTTATTATTTACAAATATTAAAGGGGCACATTGATCCCCTGATCTGGTGTTACCACCCGACCAGTGTCTCGGGGGCTACTGCATTGCTTGTCCAATGTAGAAAATTTTATGTGCAACATAGTTTCCGAGGAGATTTTGATCCTCAGGTTGGTCGGCCACACCCAACCTGAGTCTTGAGGATTGAGCACGCCACTTTTAGTGTCCCGAAGTATTCTGCCGAGCTTGGACTTGATCCTCAGGCCGATTTTGCAAATCAACCTGATTCTCAGCGGCTACTGGGATCAGCGGTCTTACGTCATCCTTCAGGTGCATCTCGGGTTTTAGACCGATACACACCTTGAGGGCTACTGGCTATATATCTCGGTAGAGAATAAATTGCACCAATAAAAAATATTCACAAAAATCGGCCCACATTCGGGGTGGTGCACCACCTCGGAAGCAGCCCGGCATAAAGCTGGGGCGCTAGTGGCTGGCTCCATAGAGGGCATTTCCGGCATTAAGCTCGGCTAAACTCCTTCAAACTTCTTTGAACCAAGGTGATTTACGACACCTCGGATATAGTCCGGTGTTGGAGCTCAGATACAGTCCGGCGTTGGAGCTCGGATATACAGTCCGGCGTTGGAGCTCGGGTACATAGTCCAGCGTTGGAGCTCGGATACATTCCGGCGTTAGAGCTGGGAAGCGGTCCGGCGTTGGTGCTCGGTTGCAAAATATACCTCGAATACAGTCCGGCGTTGGAGCTCGGACGCAAGAGGACGCTGCCGCCCGGGAACAACTTCAAACCCGAGGTGTGGCATAAAAATAACAAGGCATTGGTAAAGGCCGGAAACTTAAAGGGGCTCCTCGGATACCCGACGTGTAAACTCGTCGAATGCATTTCGGCGATCCTCAAGATCGTAGATAAAGAAGATTTGTTGAACCAGTTTTCAAGACCGACGACCGAAGATGAAGAACAGTTCGGAAGAATCGAGGAGCGTCCCTAACTTGAAGACTGGTTCAGGGGGCTACTGACGGTGTCCTGGACTAGGGGGTACTCACCACGTCGTCTCCCGATCTATTAGATTGGGCCGAGGCCCCCCATGGCCGTATACTCATGGGCCAGTTCGGACAGCTGCCGCATACAAGGAAGATTCCACAAAGACTTGGCGATCAAGGCAAGGACTTCTCCCCACAGGCGTATTCGGCTAGGACTCTTGTTAACCTAGGCCTCTGGTGCATTATATAAACCAGGGCCAAGCTAGTCGATACAACATACAGAACAACAATCATACCATAGGCTAGCTTCTAGGGTTTAGCCTCTCCGATCTCATGGTAGATCTACTCTTGTACTACCCATATCATCAATATTAATCAAGCATGGCGTAGGGTTTTACCTCCATCAAGAGGGCCCGAACCTGGGTAAAACTTCATGTCCCTTGCCTCCTGTTACCATCCGGCCTAGACGCACAGTTCGGGACCCCCTACCCGAGATCCGCCGGTTTTGACACCGACAAAGACCTCCTCAGGGGCGGCCTCACCAGGCTGGCTCGCGAGGGGCGGAGAGATCAAGGCAAGGGACACCTCGTGAGGTTTGCGTGACGCAAGCCATGACGACTGGAGCCAGGCGGGCGCCAGCGCCTGCAGTGTCCTTGTTTCCTCTTTGGTGCTAAAGAGGCAAGCGCAGGTGAGGAGTCCCGAGGCATCAGGCAAAGGTTTCCATATCGGTACAACAAGACCAAGACCAGCACGATAGTAGGAAGGAGGTCACCGTGGAGCCCAAGATGGTGTCACCACCAGAGCCTTTGGCAGGCGAAGACTACTTTTGTCAGGATAACTTGTACTAGTTTTCCCCCTTCAAATTTGGCCGATGTGGAATCCCTTCCCGCTCAATATTTGGGAAGAGGACCAGGGCCTCTATAGATAGGACTAGCCACCACCGTGGTGAGGGGGCTCATCTCATCTTGGACTGGATCCATTCCACCAAGGCAACCACACCAGCTGACCAAACACAAGAACACCTCTCCTTAGGAGGCTGTTCTTCCCTTGTAAGTGTTCATCCTCAGCCCAAGAGGCAATCCACCATACCACACTGGAGTAGGGTATTACACCACAATGGTGGCCCGAACCAGGATAAATCCTGTGTCTCTCGTTCTTCGGGTTTGTCGAGCTAGGCCGTGAGATCATATGGAGTGTGTGAGCTAGAGAGGAGGAGAGATCTTTGTGTGCACCCCCGGTGTTAGAACCTCAAGGGTTTTGCCGGAACATGAAATCCGACAATAGGTTACATCGTGTGTCTACCCCCACTATATATGAGAGGCCTAGGATACAAGTGCCCTACTTGGACATGACTTCGTATCCTATCTAAACACAATACTACTACAAGTCCAACTGTAACCTACATTGTACACAATATTCGACACAACTCTAACACACACAATACATGAGCGCAAGCCATGGGTATAACACTATAGGTGGAATAGAATATGATGATAGGGGTAAATATAGAGAAGATAAAAAAGTAATAAAGTCTCACATTGATGCGGCTAACCAACGGGCTATGGAGATGCCCATCAATTGATATTAATGCGAGGAGTAGGGATTGCCATGCAACGTTGCACTAAGAACTATAAGTCTATGAAAGCTCAATATGAAAACTAAGTGGGTGTGCATCTAATCCTATAATGAAAAATTCCCACTAGTATATGAAAGTGACAACATAGGAGACTCTCCATATGAAAAACATGGTGCTACTTTGAAGCACAAGTGTGGAACTAGCATGCCCCTTCTCTCTTTATTTCTTTTCCCCTTTTTTTCTTTTTTATTTTCTTTTATTTTCTCTCTCTCTCTCTCATTATTCGGAGTCTCATCCCGACTTGTGGGGGAACCATAGTCTCCATCATCCTTTCCTCACTGGGGCAATGCTCCAAAAATGAATAATGATTATCATCACACTTTTATTTACTTACAACTCAATATTACAACTCGATATCTATAACAAAAATATGACTGTATATGAATGCCTCTGGCAGTGTACCAGGATGAGCAATGATCTAGCGTAACATGTGTAAAAAATGATGAACGGTGGCTGAGCCACAATTACTATGTCAGCTATATGATCATGCAAAGCAATATGACAATGAATGCTCAAGTCATCACAGAGAAGTGGTGGAAGTTGCATGGCAATATATCCCGGAATGGCTATGGAAATGCCATAATAGTTAGGTATGGTGGCTGTTCTGAGGAAGATATAATAAGGCTTATGTGTGATAGAGCGTATCATATCACGGGGTTGGGATGCACCTGCGAAGTTTGCATCGACTCTCGAGGTGAGAAAGGGCAATGCACGGTACCGTAGAGGCTAGCAATTTGCAGAAATGTAAGAGTGCGTATAATCCATGGACTCACATTAGTCATAAAGAACTCATATACTTGTTGCAAAAGTTTATTATCCCTCGAAGAAAAGTACTACTATGCATGCCCCTAGGGGGATAGATTGGTAGGAAAAGACCATCGCTCGTCCCCGACCGCCACTCATAAGGAAGACAATCAATAATAAATCATGCTCCAACTTCATACCATAACGAGAGACTATACGTGCATGCTTCGGGAATCACAAATATTAACACCAATATCCTTACTAACTACAACTGTTTACTAGTACCTCCCACATATTCCATCTCTATATCGCAAAACCACTACTGCAAGATGGTCCAAACATGACAGTCGAATCAGAGACCCTTCGACGAAACTATGTGTGATGCATCAATCACAAACAGTGACACAATAAAACCATCAAAAAAGATGCAAAATGTTTGCGATGGCAGCGACATCGAACACGGTTCATATGAGATTTGTGTGTGCGATGAGTGGCAAATGGTTAATCCAGAAGAACTATTTGCAATGATGCAGAATAACAGAAACGGGCAGCCAGATAAAGGTGTGTATGATATATGGCATACAGTTCACTAGGATGAACTGTGTGTGATTAGGCAACACAATGGAAAAGGTTCAACTGAACAAGATGTGTGTGATACGCGGCAAACGGGTCCATAATTAGAAATGTGTGCGAAGAACAATAATAGCAAAGACAATTGCTGCTAATAAGACATGCGATTTATTCTGTCTATAGAAGAATAACATGTATATATAACTGAAATAAACATCCAATTACATAAGTGACTATACAAATCATTCGCACATACCTCAATAAACAATTGCATGCATTCTAAAGTAGGAGAAACGGTCGTCTAGTCATCTACTTCTTGGGATGCTCCCGCCACTGCTCTGTGGCTCGATCCCTCATCTAGGGCAGGAAGAAGACACTTCCTGACGTCAACGATCCACCTGTACATCTCGTACCTTGTGTACGCGTCCTTGGCCGCGTACTTGATGTGTTGTTCATCCAGTCTCTCATGCCAAACACCGTGCCAGGCATTATTTTCTTGCTCTCATCCTTTATCTTCATGTAGTAGGGGTCGATGATGGTTGATACGTCTCCAATGTATCTATAATTTATGAAGTATTCATGCCATGTTTACAACAATTTTATATGGTTTTGGTATGATTTGCATGGAACTAACCTGGACTGATGCTATTTTCAGCAGAACTACCGTGGTGTTGTTTTTCGTGCAGAAATGAAAGTTCTCCAAATGAGCTGAAACTTTTTGATGATTTTTTTGGAACAAAAGAGACCCCAGAAGCTTCCTGGAAGGACCAAAAGGTGAAGGCGTAGGGCACAAGACACCGGGGCGTGCCTGGGCCCTTGCACGTGCCCCGGTGGGTTGTGCTCACCTCGAGGCCCATTGAGGGAGTCCTGGATTAGGGGGTCTTCGGACAGCCGGACTATATCCTTTGGCCGGACTGTTGGACTATGAAGATACAAGATTGAAGACTTCGTCCCGTGTCCATATGGGACTCTCCTTGGCGTGGAAGGCAAGCTTGGCAATACGGATATGTAGATCTTCTTCCTTGTAACCGACTCTGTGTAACCCTAGCCCCCTCCGGTGTCTATATAAACCGGAGGGTTTAGTCCATACGACAAGAACAATCGTACCATAGGCTAGCTTCTAGGGTTTAGCCTCTACGATCTCGTGGTAGATCAACTCTTGTAATACTCATGTCATCAAGATCAATCAAGCAGGGAGTAGGGTATTACCTCCATCGAGAGGGCCCGAACCTGGGTAAACATCGTGTCCCCCGCCTCCTGTTACCATCCGCCTTAGACGCACAGTTCGGGACCCCCTACCCGAGATCCGCTGGTTTTGACACCGACATTGGTGCTTTCATTGAGAGTTCCACTGTGCCATCACCCTAAGGCTTGATGGCTCCTTCTATCATCGGTAACGATGCGGTCCAGGGTGAGGTTTTCCTCCCCGGACAGATCTTCGTATTCGGCGGCTTCGCACTACGGGCCAACTTGCTTGGCCATCTGGAGCAGATCGAGAGCTACGCCCCTGGCCATCAGGTCAGGTTCAGAAACTTAAACTACACTGCCGACATGAGACTTGATCTTCGACGGATTCGGGCCCATGTCAGGTGCGCCGCACAATCACGATGAGCATGACATAACTCTACCGTTGGATAGTGTTCGGGAGATCACACCTGCAATACTCCGGCCCTCAATCCGGAGCAAATTGCGCCATCTGAGGACGGGGGGGTAGACCCCGCCATGGAGGCCGCTCTCTCAGTGGCGATGGAGCCGGATACTGACTTCACCCCTTACAAGAGCCGTGTTGCCGAACCACTGGATTCGTCTCCGGCCATGGACTCCGATCCGCCTGCGTCCGTGCTTATCGAATCCGATTGGGAGCCGATCATGGATTTCACCTCCGCGGATATCTTTCAACACTCACCTTTCGACGACGTGCTAAATTCATTAAGGTCTCTCTCCTTGTCAGGATAACCTTGGCCGAACTATGTCCGGCTAGAATGGGATGCGGACGATGAAGAAATTCGCTCCGCACCCACCACCCACTTAGTAGCCACTGTCGACGATTTAACCGACATGCTCGACTTTGACTCCGAAGACATCGACGGTATGGACGATGATGCAGGAGACGAATAGGAACCACCGCCCACAGGGCGCTGGACCGCCACCTCATCATATGATATATACATGGTGGACACCCCCAAAGAAGGCAATGGCGACGAGACAGCGGGGGATGACCCCTCCAAGAAGCAACCCAAGCGCCGACGTCAGCGGTGCCGCTCTAAGTTCTGCCATAGCAAAAGTAGTGATACCGGCACAAGAGACAATAACACTCCGGATAGTGCCAAAGAGGACAACAATCCCCTCCAGCACGATTTAGAGCGGGAGGATGAACAAGCTAGCCCTCCAGAGCGAGCAGCAGATAGAGAATTGGAGGATGACAATTACATGCCTCTCTTTGAAGACGAGGTGAGCCTCAGCGACGAAGAATTTATCGTGCCTGAGGATCCTGTCGAGCAGGAGCGCTTCAAGCGCCGACTTATAGCCACAGAAAATATCTTGAAGAAAAAGCAACAACATCTTCGAGCTGATCAAGATTTGCTAGCAGACAGATGGACCGAACTCCTTGCGGCCGAGGAATACGAACTCGAGCGCCCCTCCAAGAGTTACCCAAAGTGTAGGTCACTACCCCGACTCAAGGAGGAAGCATTGAATGCTACATCACCAGTGTACGATGCAGCTGACCGGCCACCTCGTGGCCGAGCCAGAGAGGCGTTTCAGCCTAAAGTTCAGCCTGCACCCCGCTGCCACTCAAAAAAATACCAAGGCCCGGGGCAACACACGGGATCTGCGAGACGTATTGGAAAGCAGGTCAAAACATGCAAGGTTGATATACGGGTCACGGGGGCGCGCGCCAACGCGGGACGATGACCATCACGCCGGATACACTAAAAGTAAACCCGACCGGGCCGAATACAGTAGACAAGACTCATATGAATTGCGTCATGACTTATGTGCGACCACCGGATGCTGATGACTTGAGCCATATAACTCAGCAGCGAGGGGAATCGGCCAGGAAATTCTGGACACGGTTCCTAACCAAGAAAAACCAAATTGTCGACTGTCTGGATGCAGAGGCCTTAGCGGCATTCAAGCATAACATCCGTGACGAGTGGCTCTCCCGGAACCTCGGCAAGGAGAAGCCGAAGTCTATGGCAGCCCTCACGACACTCATGACCTGCTTTTGTGCGGGCGAGGATAGCTGGCTGGCTCACAGCAACAACACATCAAGGAATCCGGGCACTTCAGATACCAAAGATGCCAACGGCAGACCACGCCGTAACAGACACAAGCGCCGCAACAACGGCGATAACGCCGATGATACGGCAGTTAATGCCGGATTCAGAGGCTCTAGATCCGGTCAGCGGAAAAAGCCATTCAAAAGAAGTACTCCGGGCCCGTCCAGTTTGGATCGCATACTTGATCGCTCGTGTCAAATCCATGACACCCCCGATAAGCTAGCCAATCACACCAACAGAGAATGCTGGGTGTTCAAGCAGGCCGGCAAGTTGAATGCCGAAAACAAGGACAAGGGGCTGCATAGTGATGACGAGGAGGAGCCCCGGCTGCCGAACACGGGAGGACAGAAGAGGTTCCCCCCACAAGTGAAGATAGTGAACATGATATACGCAACCCACATTCCCAAGAGGGAACGGAAGCGTGCACTAAGGGACGTGTATGCGATGGAGCCTGTCGCCCCAAAGTTCAACCCGTGGTCCTCTTGTCCGATCACCTTCGATCACAGGGACCACCCCACTAGTATCCGTCATGGTGGATCCGCCGCATTGGTCCTAGACCCCATCATCGACGGATTTCACCTCACTCGAGTCCTTATGGATGGCGGCAGCAGCCTGAACCTGCTCTATCAGGACACAGTGCGCAAAATGGGTATAGATCCCTCGAGGATCAGACCCACCAAAACCACCTTTAAGGGCGTCATCCCAGGTGTAGAGGCCCATTGCACGGGCTCAATCACACTGGAAGTGGTCTTCGGATCTCCGAACAACTTCTGAAGTGAGGAGTTAATCTTCGATATCGTCCTGTTTCGCAGTGGCTATCACGCACTGCTCGGGCGAACCGCTTTTGCAAAATTCAATGCGGTACCACATTACGCATACCTCAAGCTCAAGATGCCAGGACCTAGGGGGGTCATAACAGTCAATGGAAACACAAAACGCTCGCTCCGCACGGAAGAGCACACTGCGGCCCTTGCAGCAGAAGCACAAAGCAGCCTTTTAAGGCAAACCGCCAATTCGGCGATACAGCCCCCGGACACCGTCAAGCGAGTCCGGAGTAACCTGCAACAGGATCGCCTGGCATGTTCAGAGCTCGCCTAGCAATTCAGCCCCCGTCCCAGTCCCAGTCAAGCGATGAAATCCGTGCCGCGCGTACATAATTACGCACTGAAAATACCATGGGCATAGGCGGGGGCACGATCAGGGTACGTCCCGCAATGCGGCTTAACCGCCCTAGGGTCTGCATACCTTTATCATTTTTCTCTTTCAGGACCTTACTCTCTGGAAGCCCTTTCCGGATGTATGATTGCCGGACACATTACAGGAAGGAACAACCAAGGAGGTAAGAAGCTAAGACGTACAAGGGAACCCCTAGGTGGTCTCTAATAACAATCGATATACCCGCTTTTTACTACCCATACGCAGCTTGCCCTTGGATAGGACATGTCAAATAGTCCTATTTTTTCCTTATTGCACTACTTGTATCAGTACGCTTCAACGTATTATTTAAATAACAATGCATCTCATTAGTCTATTATTGCATTATCCATCCCTTTTTTCTTATATGTTCATTTACAACAATTTACACCCGTACATTCTGGTACGGTCAGTATGCCAGGGGCTTTCGTTTACCCCATAATACGGCATGAGAAGTCTGAACACTTCCGATAGTGCGGCACCCCGAACTTATAACATTATATGCATCAACTCCGAATCATGTCTTGGGTCAATAGTTGGGTTCCCGGCTCCCATGTTTTGGTACCTTACGTTCTGCTATATCGGCTAAGGTAGCGCTAGGAGAACTACTACGATTGTGTCCGGGTTCTTCCGGACGATCACCTTAGTAGAGAAAGCCGAAAACTGCCTGTCATGATAAGGCAAGAGCTGGTCGCTGTTTGAGAGGTCTCAAGTCCTTAAAGACTTTTCCGCTTCAGACGAGGAGTCGGCCTTGCCCGACTTAGGCGTATATAGCGCCCCAAATTCGGCCTTCCGAATACTAGGGGCTTCGCCAAAATTTAAAATTGTAGACTTCTATGGCTAAGTGAGAGTGATAAAGCCTTATAGTCCGATTGCCTGGTTCGTTGTGCTGAACACCTCCCTCGAAGGACCCAAAATTGGGATAAAGAGTGCTCAGGTTTATCCCGAACACCCCAGTACTAGTTACATGGGGGCAGAAGCCGACGACTGGCCAACTCTCAGATTTTATAAATGGCCGCACAGAAGGTAATATTTTAAATTCAAAAAGCGTTGCATAGCACAAATGAACTCGTTTCACATTACAGGATCACATGAGCATGTTCATTCAAAAATTACATCTCTAGCACATTCCTCCGCCACAAGGCGGGAACCCTTCAGGACACTGCCATAATACATTTTGGGGCAGTGATGCTCCTTGCCCTCCGGCGGCCCCTCCTTCACCAGCTTTACGGTGTCCAGCTTCGCCCAGTGCACCTTCGCCCGGGAAAAAGCCCTGCGCGCACCCTCGATGCAGACAGACCGCTTTATGACTTCAAGCCATGGGCAGGCATCCATAAGATGCCTCACCAGACCGAAGTAGCTGCTAGGCAGGGGATCGCCAGGCCACATCCAGACTATAAGACCCTTCATGGCCTGTTCGGCTGCCTTGTGAAGCTCGACCAGTTGCTTCAGCTGGTCACTCAAGGGCATTGGGTGTTCGGTCCCAGTATACTGAGACCAGAACAACTTTTTCGTCGAGCACCCCTCCTCAGCTCGGTAAAACTCCGCGGCATCCAGTACACTGCGGGGAAGATATGCGAACGCTCCTGGAGAGCTCCGAACTCGGGTAAGTAAAAGGAAAGTTTCCTTCACATGCTTGCTTTGCATAATGAATGCCTTACCCGCTGCTATCTTCTTCACTGCATCAATCTCCTAGAGGGCCTTGTGGGCTTCAGCCTTGGCGCTCTGTGCGCTTTCGAGCGGCTTCGCAAGCTCGGACTCTCGCGTCTTAGAGTCAAGCTCCAAGGACTCGTGTTTTTTGGCGAGAGCCTCGAGCTCTTGCTGCACCTCGCCTACCCGGGCTTCTTCCTTTTCCCGCTTAATGCGCTCCTTGGCCACTTTGTCTTCGGCCTCAGACAACGCCCTTTTCAGGGCCGCCACCTCGGTCGTGGCCCCTGGCAAATTCATGATGATCCTATTACTTTACAACCGAATTTCTTTTTAATATATAGACAAGGTATTGCTTACCTTTGGTCTCCTCGAGCTACCTCTTGGTAAGGCCGAGCTCTTCCTCGGACCGCTCAAGGTCCTGCTTTAGTGCAGCGACCTCCGCAGTACGTGTGGCAGCGGCCAGCAGTGAAGCCTGCATATGCACATAGACATATTATGATTAGACTCCTGAGTCATTATTTGATCCTCTATTCGGCCTTTCTTCGTGAGCGCCAAACAGAGCACCAGGGGCTACTGTCTATGCGGTAATATTTTCCTAGATTTTGATTGCTTACCTGAAAGCCTGTTAGGAGGCTGGCACAAGCTTTGGTTAGTCCGTTTTTGGTGGACTTAACTATCTCGATCACCGCACTCATGATAGTGAGGTGCTCTTCGTCAATGGAAAGCGCCGTGAAGCACTTCCAGCAAGTTGTCCAGTGCCTCTGGATGGACAAAGGCCACCGGCACGGGCGGCTTGCCCCTCTCAACGGGGGGTCGCCTGCCGGAGTCCGGAACCCCCGAAGGTTCCAGCGCAGTGTTCGGCTGGGGGCCGAACTTGGAGCCCGTGGGAGTCTTGCTCCCTTTGCGCCCAGGGTCTGAAAGGTCGCCTCGAGGCGCCCCCAGGACTACCTCCCCTCGGCTCGGTGCCTTTTGAGACAACACCTCGATGTTGTCCGTAGGGCAAGCGGTGGAGGCGGTCGGAAGTGAATCACTATTCATATTCGACATGTCCAAAGAACCGTCCGACGAAGATACGTCGAGACGGGCTCAGGACGGACTGCATAATCATATTCGGCGTAAGGAGAGGGAGTGCAATAAAACATACCATGAATTACTATGGTATCCGGATACTTACGACTTCGCCAGGGGCTTGTCCCAGGGTAACCACTCGTCGTCGCTGTAGGCGGCCATCGTGGAGCAGTCCGGAAGGAGGGTCCTTCCCTTCTTGGACCCTTCGGCCTCCCCGATTGGGGCGGCCTTCCTTTTCTTGTCTCCCCCGGCTAGGGGGGGGGGACTTTCCTCTTCCTCCTCCTCGTTTTTGTGGGAGGAGTGTGCTTCGGAGTTATCGGGCGATGAGTCTGATATAACCTTACGCTGGAGACCCTTTCGGGTCCCCGTGGCCTTCTTCTTGGCCTTCTTCACCGGCACCTCATCAGGTACCAGAACCAGCATCTCCGTTAGGAGAGCATCTGCAGGATCTTCAGGCAGGGGGGCCGGGCAATCAATCTGCTCCGCTGTCTCTACCTAGTCCTGTTAATGGCATGGAAGCTTAGGTCCCGCACATGATTAAACTGGGGCAAATAAATATCCCGTGAGATATAAAAACTTACCAGATTGGCATGGCGCTTTGCGCTGAGTCCGCGGTCCTTGGTAAGGGGAGGAGGTTCCTCGGTGCCCTTGAACAACACCTTCCAGACATCCTTGTGCGTCGTGTCGAAGAGCTCTCGCAACGTCTGGTGCTTGGCCGAGTCAAACTCCCACAAATTGAATACCCGTTGTTGGCATGGGAGGATCCGGCGGAAGAGCATGACCCGGACCACATTGACGAGCTTGATTTTCTTGCACATCATGTTCTTGATGTAGGTCCGGAGTCCGGTCAGCTCTACCGGGGAACCCCAGGATAGGCCCTTCTCTTTCCAGGAAGTGAGTCGCGTGGGGATTCCGGATCGAAATTCGGGGGCCGCCACCCAGTTGGTGTCGCGCGGCTCGGTGATGTAGAACCACCCCGATTGCCACCCCTTTATGGTCTCCACATAGGAGCCTTCGAGCCAGGTGACGTTAGGCATTTTTCCCACCATGGCGCCTCCGCACTCTGCTTGCTGGCCGACCACCACCTTCGGTTTAACATTGAAGGTCTTCGGCCACAGGCCGAAGTGGGGTCTGATGCGGAGGAAGGCCTCACACACGACGATGAACACCGAGATGTTGAGGATGAAATTGGGGGCTAGATCATGAAAATCCAGCCCGTAGTAGAACATGAGCCTGCGGACAAACGGGTGAAGGGGAAATCCCAGTCCGCGGACAAAGTGGGTAAGGAAAACTACCCTCTCATGGGGTTCGGGCGTAGGGATGATTTTCCCCCCATCTGGCAGCCGGTGCACGATGTCCGCGGCCAGATATCCGGATTCCCGTAGCTTTGTGATGTTCTCCTCCGTGACGGAGGAGACCATCCACTTGCCTCCCGCTCCGGACATGCTTGGAGTGGTTTAAGGAGAAAGACGCGAACTTGGGCGCTGGAGCTTGAGTGTACGAGAATGGATAAGCAAGGAGGAAGAAGGCGTGGGTAAAAAGGGTGAATCTTTGTCCCTTTATAAGGGCGGAAGAGGCGATGCGCCTCCCCACTTACCTGGTAAAATCGCTTATTCCCCGAACATCTTAATTGATGGAGCGGTTGGGTTACCCATACCCGTATTGATGAGAATCCCGTGATAAGGGGACACAATCTTTGCTTCGACAAGACGTGTCAAGAAAGCCGCCTCGTGATATGTGCAGTGCTGGTTGAGAAAAACGGTTCGAATAATGACCGGGCCATGGCATGATGTCATGTTGCTAAACATGTCAGCAGATTAGATTTGTGGAAATATTATTCTCTCTACGGTGGTATGTGGAACTTGTTTTGTAGAGCCGGACACTATCCTTGTGTTCAAAATCTTATATGGAGTATTCGGAGGAAGAACCCGCCTTGCAATGTCGAAGACAAATCTGCGCGCCGGACTCATCGTCATTGAAGCCTGGTTCAGGGGCTACTGCGGGAGTCCTGGATTAGGGGGTCTCCGGACAGCCGGACTATATCCTTTGGCCGGACTGTTGGACCATGAAGATACAAGATTGAAGACTCCGTCCCGTGTCCGGATGGGACTCTCCTTGGCGTGGAAGGCAAGCTTGGCAATACGGATATGTAGATCTTCTTCCTTCTAACTGACTCTGTGTAACCCTAGCCTCCTCCAGTGTCTATATAAACCAGAGGGTTTAGTCCATAGGACAAGAACAATCATACCATAGGCTAGCTTCTAGGGTTTAGCCTCTACGATCTCGTGGTAGATCAACTCTTGTAATACTCATATCATCAAGATCAATCAAGCAGGAAGTAGGGTATTACCTCCATTGAGAGGGCCCGAACCTAGGTAAACATCGTGTCCCCTGCCTCCCGTTACCATCCGCCTTAGACACACAGTTCGGGACCCCCTACCCGAGATCCGCCGGTTTTGACACTAACACCCATCTTCATGTGAAACCGATGCCAAAAAATCCTATAAATAGAGAAAGCATTAGAAATAACCCTAGATCAGAAAGTTCCGCCACCGCAGGCCTATGTAGCCACCGAAAACAAATCTAGACCCCGTTCTGGCACCCTGCTGGAGGGGGGAATCATCTCCGGTAGCCATCTTCATCATCCCGGCGCCCCCCACGATGAGGAGGGAGTAGTCCACCCTCAGGGCGAGGGTTTGTACCAGTAGCTATGTGTTTAATATCTCTCTCTCTATCCCCCTCTCTCTCTCATGTTCTTAAGATGTCACGATCTTGATGTATTGAGGGCTTTGTTAATATAGTCAGATCATATGGTGTTTTGCCCTCTCTATCTTGTGATGAATTGAGTTTTCCCTTTGAGATTTCATTTTATCGGATTGAATACTTTTATGGATTTGAGAGCACTTGATATATGTCTTGCAAATGAATACTTGTGGTGACAATGCGGTATTATTTTGATTCACTTGATATATGTTTTGGCACTCAACTTGTGGATTCCCGAGGTGACATTGGGGTAATCTATGCATTGGGGTTGATGCACATTCTTGTGTTTGTTTCTCCGATAGAAATCTTGGGGCGCTCTTTGAGGTTCCTTGTGTTGGATTGAGTATTTTGAATCTGAAATTATTTGGTGTTATTTTAGTATAAACTATTGGATAGACCGATCGGAAAGAATAGCTTCGAGGTGGTTTCATACCCTACAAAAGATTTCTTCTTATGTTCTCCGCTAGATAAGAACTTTGGAGTGATTCTTCATCGCACTTTGAGGGGTGGTTATATGATCCAATTATATTAGCACTGTTGAGAGATTGCACTAGCGAAAGTACGGACCTTAGGCCTCATTTTCAAACATTGCAATACCGTTCGTTCTCCGTTTTATCAATTGCTACCTTGCTGTTTTTTATTGTTCCTATTATAAAAATCAATATCTACTATCCATATTACACTTGTATCACCATCTCTTCACTGAACAAGTGCACCTATACAAATTACCATTGTATTTGGTGTGTTGGGGACACAAGAGACTTTTAATTATTTGGTTGCAGGGATGTTTGAGAGAGACCATCTTCATCCTATGCCTCCCATGGATTGATAAACCTTAGGTCATCCACTTGAGGGAAAATTTCTACTGTCCTACAAAACTCTGCGCTTGGAGGCCCAACATGTGTCTACAAGAATAAAGTTGCGTAGTAGACATCAAGCTCTTTTCTGGTGCCGTTGCTGGGGAGGTGAGTGCTTGAAGGTATATCTTTAGATCTTGCAATTGAATCTTTTAGTTTAATGTTTTATCCCTAGTTTGGTTTATAAAAGAAAACTACATAAAAATGGAATTGAGGTTGCATCATATTACTGATCATCTTTATAATATCTTTCTTGAAAATGATGGATCGGAAAATTGTGCTCAATTGTTAGACAAAGAAGTCAATAAAATGTTTGGCACAAAATATTTGAATGATGAGCATGATTGCAATGTTGTTAGTATGAATTCTTTGAATATCCAAAATGCTAATGATTATTGCAATAGTCATGAGAAAAATGTTTCTTATAAGCATGTAAATTTTTACGGAGTGAATTGGGAGTGCGTTTGCACACCAAAAAGGGAAGATAGATTTTGCCAGAAGCATAAATATTTAGAAACAAAAAAGTTGCAAGATAGGTTAGATGATTGTGCTGAAAGATTTAATTTTTTCGCCATCCTTGTGAACTTTGCAATGAAGGTGATCATTTAAATCTCCAATGCAAATTCTTTCATGATCAAATCGTGTCCAAAAATTGTGATAACTTGATTACCCTTGAGCATCATAAAGAGCTTAGTCTTCTTTTGGGGTATGAAGAAATGAAACGTATGACTAAGGGTATTCCAAAATTTCGCGTCCACCCTGCGGCGCTTGTCCACCTCGCTCTCGCGCTAGACCACCGCAAGGACCGCCTCGTAGGCATCCTCTGCTGCCTGGTCCTCCTCGTGGACGACCAGCAGGGGCAGCGGCAGGCTGCAGTCGACCTCACGCACGCCGTGACACCTCGCCTCCTCGTGCTCAAAGGCGGACCACCTGTTCCAGTTCGGCGATTCGGATGCGTAGGTGGCATCGCGGCGCTGCTCCGGCGTCAGCAGTGCCTGCCAGCGCCGCACCTCCTCCGCGTGCGCCCTAGCCGACCGCGGCGCCGCCGGCACTGGGATCCTCTCTGGATCCAGATGCTAGTTGTGCAGCAGGGTGACATAGGTGTACGGCAGAGGCATGCGATGCTGCCAGTGCCACTCCGCCTGGTGCACTGGCATGTTCACCTGCTGCCTCTATTGGCGAGCCGGCGTCGGCGGAGGCGGGAGGAACTCCGAGGGGAAAGGGATGGCGGGGGCCTTGCCCTTGGCCTTGCTGCTGCCGGTGCCGGAGAAGAGCCCCATCTCACTGTGGTGGTGGTGGCTTGGGTTTTCCGGCGACGGGGGAGCCGAGCTTGCTAGATGTGGACAGCGGGTTTGGATGAGGACGGCCCCGCCGCACGGTCGGCTTAAAAAAGGACGATCACCGTCGCTGACGCGTGGGCCCGTGGTCATAAATTAAGCTGACAGCATGGGCAGCGGGTAGTTGGACAGCCGCCAGGTGGGCATGCGGCGGACGCCGAGAAGGCGCGGGTGGTGTTTGTTCCGCGTCCATGCCGATGCATTTGGGGCGCAAATTTGGGCCGCAAATGCGTCGGCGCAAAGTTGCTCTTACCGCCGTCGTGGCCGTGGAAGATGCCGCCTCAGAGGCGAGGAATCAGGAGATCTATGAGGAGAACCACCACTTCGAGAGGGGTCGTCTGGAGCGGCAGAGGGCGTTTGAGGTGAGCATCGCTGAAGGTGCATCAACGGCAGACACCGTATTGCAGTTGTCCAGCTCATCGGTAGGCTCCTCCTCCTCGGCCTGTTACAGAGCGCACTCGGCAGAGAAGAGGCTGCCGGAAGTAGTACACAGATCCTCCGTAGTAGTATTTAGGGGCTATTTTGTTTAGTTCATCTGACTATAGATGTGGTGGAACAGTACAACGTACTTAAAATTAACTAGTATATATATTGTTGAACTAGCTATTTCAGTACGTGGTTGGCAACAATTGGGAAAAAGTTTGGTCAGTTCCGCTGTTGAGTTGAATTGTTTGTATAAAGAAGGACCGCTTAATCTATGAATGAAATCTATGATTAATTACTGAATTTTAGTTGCAAAAATTAGATAGTGCTAGTTATTTTTAGCTGCATATTTTGACAAATCACAGGGTTATGAGGTTGACAAAAGGCAATGTTACTAGAACAACAAATGTGAATCTTTCCAGTTTGACAAATGGCAACATACCTAATACGTCTCCATCGTATCTACTTTTCCAAACACTTTTGACCTTGTTTTGTTCTCTGCTTGCATGATTTGAATAGAACTAACCTGGACTAACACTGTTTTCAATAGAATTGCCATGGTGTTATTTTTGTGCAGAAATAAAAGTTCTCGGAATGATATGAAAATCAACGGAGACACATTTTGGAATTAATAAAAAATACCGGCGAAAGAAACAACACTAGGGGCCCACACCCTGTCCACGAGGGTGCAGGGAGAGCCCCCTTGGGGCGTGCTCCCCTGCCTCGTGCCCCCCTGAGGCTCCACCGACGTCAACTCCAACTCTATATATTCATGTTCGGCGAGAAAAAAATCAGAGAGAAGGATTCATCGCGTTTTACGATACAGAGCCGCCACCAAGCCCTAATCTCTCTCGGGAGGGTTGATCTGGAGTCCGTTCAGGGCTCCAGAGAGGGGAATCCGTCATCATCAACCTTCCTCCATCACCAATTTCATGATGCTCACCGCCGTGCGTGAGTAATTCCATCGTAGGCTTGCTGGACGATGATGGGTTGGACGAGATTTATCATGTAATTGAGTTAGTTTTGTTAGGGTTTGATCCCTAGTATCCATTATGTTCTAAGATTGATGTTGCTATGACTTTGCTATGCTTAATGCTTGTCACTAGGTCCCGAGTGCCATGACTTCAAATTTGAACCTATTATGTTTTCATGAATATATGTGAGTTCTTGATCCTATTTTTCAAGTCGTCACCTACTATGTGTTATGATCCGGTAACCCCGAAGTGACAATAATCGGGACCACTCCCGGTGATGACCGTAGTTTGAGGAGTTCATGTATTCACTGAGTGTTAATGCTTTGGTCCAGTACTCTATTAAAAGGAGGCCTTAATATCCCTTAGTTTCCAATAGGACCCCGCTGCCACGGGAGGGTAGGACAAAAGATGTCATGCAAGTTCTTTTCCATAAGCACGTATGCCTATATTCGGAATACATGCCTACATTACATTGATGAACTGGAGCTAGTTCTGTGTCACCCTATGTTATAACTCTTGCATGAGGAATCGCATCCAACGTAATTATCCATCACTGATCCAGTGCCTACGAGCTTTTCACATATTGATCTTTGCTTAATTACTTTTCCGTTGCCGCTGTTACGATTACTACAAAAACTACTATTGTAACTTTTGCACTGTTACCATTACTTCCATATTACTTTGCTACTAAATACCTTGCTGCAGATATTAAGTCTTTCAGGTGCGGTCCAATTGACAACTCAACTGTTAATACTTGAGAATATTGTTTGGCTCCCCTTGTGTCGAATAAATAAATTTGGGTTGAATACTCTACCCTCGAAAACTGTTGCGATCCCCTATACTTGTGGGTTATCAAGACTATTTTCTGGCGCCGTTGCCGGGGAGCATAGCTCTATTCTTTGAGTCACTTGGGATTTATATATGTTGATCACTATGAGGAACTTGAAAGATGAAAGAACCAAGATTTTCCCCTCAACTACGAGGGGAGGTAAGGAACTTCCATTTAGCTTTGCACTTGATTCACCTTCTGTTTTGAGTAAACTTGCGACACCTACTCCTGCTATTGATTCTGATTCGCATGTTATTGATGATGCCACTTCTGCTATACATTATGCTTATGATGAAACTACTTCGATGCTTGATAATACTGTGCCATTAGGTGAGTTTCTTGATGAACAACTTGCTAGGGTTAGAGAGAATGAAATTATTGAAATTGATAATATTGATGAAAGTGATGATGAAGATTCTCCCCCTAGATATGAATTTCCTGAGGTACCTGAGGGTTATGTTATGGATGAAGAAACTACTAGAGATCTTTTAGCTTGCAAAGTTAGATATGATCTTAAGAAACTATTAGCTAAGCTGAAAGAAAAATCTTTGAATGCTAGAATGAAATATGACCCTGCTTTTGCTACTTCACCTATTTGTATTTGTGATAAGGATTATGATTTCTCTGTCGATCCTGAGTTAATTACTTTGGTTGAATCTGATCCTTTTTATGGCTATGAATCTGAAACAGTTGTGGCACATCTTACTAAATTAAATGATATAGCCACCCTATTCACTCGTGAGGAAAAAAATTCGTTACTACTATATCCTTAAGTTATTTCCATTCTCATTAAAGGGTGATGCTAAAATATGGTTTAATTCTCTTGCTCCTGGTTGTGTGCGTAGTCCCCGGGATATGATCTATTACTTCTCTGCTAAATATTTCCTCGCTCATAAGAAACAAGCTGCCTTAAGGGAAATATATAATTTTGTGCAAATTGAAGAAGAGAGTCTCCCACAAGCTTGGGGGAGGCTTCTTCGATTACTTAATGCTTTGCCTGATCATCCTCTCAAGAAAAATGAAATACTTGATATATTTTATAATGGACTAACCGATGCTTCCAGAGACCACCTGGATAGTTGTGCTAGTTGTATTTTCAGGGAAAGGACTATTGAACAAGCTGAATTGCTATTGAATAATAAGTTGAGTAGTGATAATGATTGAAAACTTCCTCAACAAACTCCTAAGCCAACTCCGAAGAAAAGGGGTATTCTATTTCTCAGTCTTGAAGATATGCAAGAGGCAAAGAAATCTATGAAAGAAAAATGTATTGAAGCTGAAGATGTTAAGAATTCACCACCTATTGAAGAAATACATGGTCTTGATAACCCGACACAGGTAGTAAAGCCAAATTCTCTCTGTAGATTTGATGAAGGTGATATTCCTCGTAATAAGTCTGCTAGCCAATGCTTGGATGAGTTTGATAATTTTATTATTAAACAAGAAAACTTCAATGCTTATGTTGGTAGACAATTGAAACGTAATGCTTATATGATTGAACACTTGAGTGATTATATGTCTAGAGTTAAAGGTGAACTTAAACTTATTAGTAAACATGCTTCTATGGTTACCACTCAAGTAGAACAAGTGCTTAAAGCATAAGATGATTTGCTCAATGATTTAAATAATAAGAAATATGATGATGCTATTAGAGTTGTGACTAGAGGGGGTAAAATGACTCAGGAACCTTTGTATCCTCAGGGTCACCCTAAGAGAGTTGAGCAAGATTCTCAGAGAACTAATGTTGATACACCTAGTCCTTCTAAGAAGAAGAAAAAGAAAAATGATAGGACTTTGCATGCTTCTAGTGAACCTGTTGTTGACACACCTGAGAATCCCAATGATATTTCTATTTCTGATGCTGAAACACAATCTGGTAATGAACATGAACCTAGTGATAATATTAATGATGATGTTCATGTTGATGCTCAACCTAGCAATAACAATGATGTAGAGATTGAACCTGCTATTGATCTTGATAACCCACAATCAAAGAATCAACGTTATGATAAGAGAGACTTCGTTGCTAGGAAGAGAACCATGGGTTCAGAAACCCATGCCTTTTCCTCCTAAACCATCCAAGGAAAAGGATGATGAGGATTTTCAAGGCTTTGCTGAAATGATTAGACCTATCTTTTTGCATATGCGTTTGAATGATATGCTTAAAATGAATCCTTATGCTAAGTATATGAAAGATATTGTTACAAATAAAAGAAAGATACCAGAAGCTAAAATCTCCACCATGCTTGCCAATTATACTTTTAAAGGTGGAATACCTAAGAAACTAGGAGATCCCGGAGTACCAACTATACCATGCTCCATTAAAAGAAACTATGTTAAAACTGCTTTATGTGATCTTGGAGCCGGTGTTAGTGTTATGCCTCTTTGTTTATATCATAGACTTGATTTGAGTAAGTTGACACCTACTGAATTATCTTTGCAAATGGCCAAGAAATCAACTGCTATACCTGTCGATATCTGTGAGGATGTGCCTGTTGTAGTTGCAAATGTTACTATTTTAACGGACTTTGTTATTCTTGATATTCCTGAGGATGATAGTATGTCGATTATCCTTGGAAGACCCTTTTTGAATACTACAGGGGCTGTTATTGATTGCAACAAAGGCAATGTCACTTTTGATGTTAATGGTAATGAGCATATGGTACACATTCCGAGGAAATAGCCTCAAGTCAACAGTATCAATTCTATTGGAAAATTTTCAACAATTACTATTGGAGGTTTTGAATTTCCTCTCCCTAATGTTAAGAAGAAATATGATATTCTTATTGTTAGGGACATGCATATCCCCGTTGAGGTAACCTAGTGTTATTCGAAAATTCTCCGGTTTCATGTTATTCGGAAAGAGTTTGTTAACAAGACTTGATCAACCTTGTTAGTGGATTCCTTTTGATAAGCATGAGATGGATGAAGTTAGAAAGCACAACTCTCTGTACCCTCCTTTTACTTTCTGTTATTTAGATTAAATAAAGCAAAAACAGTATTTTCTGTCTGTTTTCGGAATTATCCTTGCAATAAAAATACCCCAAAAAATAAAAGTTCTCCAAACGTCGTGAATATGATATATGATTTTTTGTAGAATATTTTGGAATTACTGGCACTGAGAACACACCAGGGGGCCACACCACTTGGCCACGAGGGTCCAGGGTGCGCCCACCCCCCTGGGCCCGCCCCCCACCTCGTGGACCCCACCTGGACCCCCTCCCCCTATTCCAGCACCCACACACTTCATCTTCCTCTAGAAAAATCCTCCCATAGCTCAAAACCCATGTTCTCGCTCGTCTTGTTGCCATTTTCGATCTCCTTGCTCAAAGCTCCTTTCACAAAACTGCTTTGGGGGATTGTTCTTTGGTATGTGACCCCTCCAATGGTCCAATTAGTTTTTGTTCTAGTGCTTTATTTATTTCAAATTTTTGCTGCTAAGGTGACCCTGTTCTTAAGCTTACATGTCAAATTTATATGGTCCCAAGTAGTTCTAATGCATGATATGGCCTCTAGGAACTTGTAGGAGTAGTTGCTATCAATCTTGTTGAGTTTGGTCACTTTTATTTTGAGTCACTAAAAATTTCAGAAATTTTTCAGAGGAAGAAAATGTTTAGGAAAATGTACGAAGGTGGTTCCTCAAGGAAGCAAGGACCAAGGCCCGCGATACGTGAACCGGACGATGAACCACCAAGGGAAGCTCAAGTGCGGCCTTGTGAATGGCCGTCAGAGGAGTTTATGGTCCAAGCAGGCATCAAGTATGAATTTGACGCGTATGTGCATAAAGCTGGTCTTGAGGGCTTTGTGTCAGATAAGTTCCCACAATACCACTATTCAACTGATTCCTTTGTGAGAAGGTTTTAATTTACATCCTCGCGCAATTCCTACACTATTTTATTTGATCTTTATGATAAATCATATACCATGGACCTAGAAGATTTTAACACTACTTGTAAACTCCCGCACTGGGGCAATGTTAGTGAACCTCGCAAATCTGAATATAAAGACTTTCTTGCTAGTATCACTATGGGGGAATCTAGGGAAATCACACAAGCTACCATAGGGAGCATTCATTTCCTTTCGATACATTATTTTGCTCTCTTCATTGGTAGATGCATTAACGGTAAAGATGAGGCTTGTCACATGTGCGTTCCAGATCTTAGCGTCTTCAAGAGTGCGGTATTAAGTGATAAACAATATAACTTGGGGGCCATTGTTGCACGAAGGTTGCATCTTAACGGTATACGTGGAGATTTGTTTGGTGGAATTTATGCAACTCGTGTAGCTAACTATCTTAATATACTCGTACATGGAAATGATATGGAGTTGCCTCCTGCTTATCTAGATTACGATGCTATGGTTCGCCATCAGTTTCTTTTGAGGAACGAACAATTCCTCCAGTACCGACTAATCTTTGACAGACGGCGCACTGTCCATTTTCCCCTCCCTACTCCTACTTTCTTTGACTTTCAGGCAAAAAGGAGACATGTTATAACCAGGGAGGAAGCAAACGAATATGAGTGGAGGACGGAGGCAGCTTGCCTCCAAGCTGCATCTCGTCAGGCAGTAGCTGCTGCATTTCAGTACGACCCCAGCTACAACTTTGGATATCCACCAGGCCAGTAGTGGACATAGACCAACTTAGGCCAAAAGCCTAAGCTTGGGGGAGTACGTATTTCTCACCGATATTACATTCATGTTCACACACTCATTCCAGTTGTCGGTGCTCATACTTTTTGATTGCACTATCCATGCTAGTTTATTTTCTGTTCTAAGCCTTCTTCTAGTGTGTTTGAAAAACCTTAAGAAAAACCAAAAAAAATAGTTGTAGCTTTTAGCTATTTTACATTCCATGCTTGTAGTAGTAGTAATTAAAAGAAAACCCAAAAAGATTTCTCGTTCTTCTTTTGCTTGTTGGGAGCTTTCCCATGTAAATAGTTTTATTTCTTTTCTTTGGGAGTCGAGAGGAGAAGACCATGATGAAAATGTTGAGTGGCTCTCATATGCATTATTGTTGATCTAACCAAGAGCCTATATTACCTTGTCTTCTTCCTTGTATTAAATGCTTGCAGATTCCAGCTTAGTCCAATGCACGTGCACTATTAATTATTATCCACGCCATTCGGTTGTGCAAGTGAAAGGCAATAATGACGACATATGATGGACCGATTGACATAAGAGAAGCTGGTATGAACTCGACCTATCTTGTTTTTGTAAATATGATTAGTTCATCATTCCTGATTCAGCCTATTATGAATGAAACATGTTTGCAATGACAATTAGATATTATAGTTGCTCATGCCATGCTTAATTAGCTAGGAGTTTATAATGGTTTACCTTATGTGCCAACATACTATTAAAAAAGTTGTGATGTGGTATGATAGGGTGGTATCTTCCTTTGAATGATTCGAGTGGCTCAACTTGGCACATGTTCACGCATGTAGTTGAAACAAAATCAACATAGCATCCATGATATTTATGTTCATGGTGAATTATATCCTACTCATGCTTGCACTCGGTGTTAATTAATTTTAATGCATGTTCATGAGTGTTGTCGCTCTCTAGTTGGTCGCTTCCTAGTATTTTTGTAGCCTTCACTTGTACTAAGCGGGAATACTGCTTGTGCATGCACTTCCATAAACCCCAAATTTATTCCATATGAGTCCACCATACCTTCCTATATGCGGTATCTACCTGCCGCTCCGAGTAAATTTGTAGGTGCCAAACTCTAAACCTTCAAATCAAATTCTGTTTTGTATGCTCGAATAGCTCATGTATCAACTAGGGCTGTCTATATCTTCCATGCTAGGTGGGTTATTCTCAAGAGGAGTGGACTCCGCTCATCATTCATGAGAAAATGGTTGGTAACCAGGATGCCCAGTCCCATGCTCAAATCAAAACAATTGCAAACAAAACTCCCCCAGGATTGTTGTTAGTTGGAGGCACCTGTTGTTTCGGACAAGCCATGGATTGATGTTTCTTGGTGGTGAGGGAGTATAAAACTTTACCATTCTTTTTGGGAACCGCCTATAATGTGTGTAGCATGGAAGATATCGAGATCTCTTGGTTGTTATTGTAACAGTTTGGTTTTTGGCCCTTTTCTTTTTTCCTTTGATTTAGTTGGTTTTTGATCTGTTTTTCTTTTTGGAGTGGTTCTGTGGCCTTGCAACCTAGGAGATCATCATCATTTCCAATCCCAAGTGACTCTTCATCATCAAAACTTTCTCAAGATCATTCCATTCCCATTCTAGCTTAAACCCTAAAATCCTTTTTTTAGGGAACATTCCTTTTTCTATTAAAGGAATAACCCTGTTTGCTCTAGGTTGTGAAGAAACCTATATTTCTGTCAATCCCAAAATTCCCAAATAATTCTCATAATTTCTTTGGGTCATATGTTGATCAAATATGCCCAAACTTTCCTATACTAGCCCAAGAATAATCCCCCAAAAATTATTCTTCATTTCTGTCCAATGTGGCTTTCTGTGAAGGAACTACCACCTATCCTTTCCTGATTGCTCCCAAACTTTTTGGGAATGCTATTTCATCCAAATAATTGCCTCATGTCAAAATTCAACTTTATTTTTCTAGCCAATCTTCCTCAGCAAGTTTTCAAAGTTTCTGTCAAACAGAAGCCATTGTGGAGGTACTAGCTAGGAGTTTCCAAATAAGTTGAAATTTTGCACAATTCTTCATGTGCTCATGTTAGCACACTTCTCCAAATTTCAGATCCATCCTATCATCTATGTGAGCACAGCATCAAATCTTTGATTCTGTTAATATTTTCAGGTTGTGAAGCAATTATAATTTTTATTGCTTCATTAATTCTGATAAATTACTAGATTGTGCTCCTACCCTTACAACATCTCTCCACCAAATTTAGGATAAATTCACCAAGCCAATATTTCTCTAGAATTTTTGCAAGTTTCTGGACAGAGAGAATAGCTGTGAAGGAAGTATCATTTTGGTGAATCGAATTAGTACGAAATTTTTACAGCATCTATATATGTCCAAATCATAATGCCTTGCCAAATTTCAGCTCAAGTGGCCACACCATTTGAGTGCATCATCCACATCTTGATTCCGGACCAAATATGCAGTTGTGAAGCAACTATGATTTATATTGGTCCATTTATCCTCAAAACCTCGAGGATCATAGTCCTTCTTATCCTAATCATCCCAGAGAACACCATTTGACCCAATCTAGTTCCTGTTGATTAGCAGTGCACGTACAAGTTTGATGTAGCAAACTTGCAGCGATGCCACACTTCTCTCCTTGGCTCCTTTTGTCGATCCATCAACTCCCTCAGCCTCTATTATGCAGGGACTAGTCACTTGACAACTCCTCGCAGCCTCCCTTGTCCTCTTCGTGCCAGTGCCCATGGTGATTATCCCCTTGGCATGGCGTTTCATGCGCTTTGGCAGCGTTGGCCGCGCTCTGCGCGTCGGAACGCGCCAGCCAGCTCTGTCTCGACGGAGTTCGCGTGTCCGCTGGTGCCGACCTGTCTCCCCGTGCCTCTCATGTCTCCCTGGACCCCTTCACCCTCCCGAAGCCTCCTCGCCGAAGCTAGACGTTGCACTCCCATGGGTGAACTATGCCCCGCTTGACCCGGTCCTCCTCCCGTCCATTTCCTCTACTCCCCAGCGCTGGTTTCTTCTCCGTGACCCCTGCATCAATGCTTTCGTCTTCCCGTGCCCGCCTGTGCTCGCTGAGCTAGCCAGAGCTTTGGCCGAGCTCGAGCGGCGGCACTCGGCCACGGCCTCCCTCGCCCGCCTATTTAAGCCCCTCCCCGCGGCCTCCCGAGCATCCCATCGCCCTTGCCTCACTCCTAGACCCCTCCCTAGCCACTCAAACGAGCTCGAACCGCTCTCCTAGCCTCCTATGGACGCCATGGCCGTCGGTCCCCGCCGTCTAAATTGGCTCGGGCCGAGCTTCCTCTCCCTCTCTTTTCTCCACCAGAGGCCCTCACCACCATCCTAGACCTCTCCTCGGAGCTCTCCCCACACCTACGTCACCGGAGCACTGTGCCCAACTCCGGCCGAAGACCACCATCCGCCGGCGTCGAAGTCATCGTCGCCTCGGTCCAGCTTGATGGCCGTAAGTGGTACAGTTGGATGCGCCTCTTCCTCCTGAGTCCATCCATAGGCGGAGCGTCGCCGGAAAGCCACTGTGGCATCGGGAATCGCCGGTCGACGACGTCCTTCCTCCTTGCAGGCGCACGCGAGAAGGAGGACGAAGGCGTGTAGGCGGGCCCCGCATGTCAGCCACCCAGGGGTTGACCTGGACGGCTGACCTGGCGTAAGTGGAGACGCCCTGCGGTGAGTACGTTTTCATGTATTGAAAGCGTACTTTGTCGTGCCTTCAGAGAGTAATACGTTTGCGCTTTCTGAAAACGTATTTTGTTTCCTTTCGGTCAGTAATACACTTTTGTTTCTCTGAAAACGTATTTTTCCTTAGTGCGCTTTCTGTTTTAACCGCCAGGGGCCTGTCTTGAATGTTTATTTTACAGATTATTCCCTGTCATTCAATCGGCCGTATCTTTTCAACCACAACTCCGATTGAGGTGATTCCGTAGCCCACTTCTTCGTATCGTTGAGGCCGTTCTGTTGGTATCATTTTCACTATGGTTTGGCATTATGAAAATGACCATTAAGCCCTTGCACTAAATCTGCCCCCTCCGAGAGAGAACGTTTTCCAGTGATTCTTTCCGCGAGCTTCTCGCACTTCTTCCCGATGAATCCTTCTACCCCCAGGATAGCCACACCCTCCATTTGCATGATTGCAATGCAGTGACATCGTTTAAATTATTTGAACTGGTTTAAAATATTATTTTAGCTACTTGTGACTTGTTCATGGCATTTCTCGGAGTATTGTTTTGATCTTGTTATTGCCATGATATTGCTTGGAGTTCTAGGACTTATATTTTTGAAGGTTTTGTGGATGACATGTTGCCTTTGGATTCTTAGTGGCTATTATGATTATTTTCATGATGGTATTATGCTATGGAGTATTACTTTGGATATTACGTTGCCATTAGATTATTAGTGGCTAGTGTTATTTTCATCATCATGCTAATTCATGTTATGTTTGGAGTATGTTTTACTACATGATGCTTGCATGTGGATCTTAGTTGGATAGCTTGTTCTTGATATTTGGGTAGTAGTAATATCGTTCTTGGATTCATTATGATAGTAGTGCTATCCTCGGAGTAGTTTGTTATGTCGATAGTATGCATTGGATTATTTGTTGGATATTGCTATAACTTGGATTACAGGTTGGTAGATGATAGCGGAGTATCAGTTATCACTATTATATGTCCGGGATAAATTCCATCATTAAGTTGGGAGGTCCTAGCTGGGTCTATTGTCATGCCTCTCCCGGTGCCTCCAACAAGGGAAGGTTATGGGCGTGCGCTACCCTGATCAAGTAGGCGGACATAAGCCTTGTGTGCCCAGGTTTGTTTTTGAGCTCATATCTCCGTTTGGGACCATTTTTGTTTTTACATGATGATGGCCGTTGGTGCCTTTGGTAGGCACGTGGCCACCCAGGATTGAACCCAAAAGGGGAGTTGGTCAGAGTTGCCAGGAGTGTGTCATGGCAGTAGGTCGGTTTTGTCGGAACGCTGTTGGTCCACCCGAATGGGAGTGCGAGGCCATGGGTTCCGTGGTGTGGGTAAAGTGCGCTACCTCTACAGAGTGTGTGTTCAATCTATTGATAGCCGCGTCCTCGGTCATGGGCACAAGTTCGTACTAGGTCACACCATTTGATCAACACTCACATGACGGAATGACTTTAGATGATTTATATGTTGATATGTTGTGAGCAGTAATAGTTTGGCAGAATGCAGATAAAGATGTTGGGATGATCTCGAGGATGATCATTCAATTTGTGTTGTGATCACGAGGTGATCGAGATGGTATATTAGTTGGCCGGATAGCCAAGCGTGAGATGGTTCATTGAGATTAAGATGTTGGTTTATCAGTCTTGTAGTAGTTTCATATCATGCTTAGTAGTTGCTTTCGTATCATGGTAGTTGTTGATTACTTAATTTGCTAATGCTATGTTGTTGTTTTGCCTTGATGATTTTGGTTGTTGTGAGCTTGCAAGTACATTCAATGTACTGACCTGGCGTGTCATGCCAGATTGCAGGTGATGCCATGATTGCTTGATTGCTTGTTGAGGTTACCGTGCGTGCGAGCTAGATCGTGTCCTAGCCAGAGTCCCTGCGGAGTGGAGTTCACCACCTTCATCGTTGTTCCACTGCTAGAAGTATTTTGCTGCTACGAGTTGTTCCGCTGCTAGCATAGAGCAAGTGTAGTACCGCAGGCATAGTGTCGCCATGCTGATGTGATCCTTTGTAACATCAGACCCGTGTATTTATCCTTTGTAATAAGAGCTAATTTGTTCTATGTAAAGCAGTGCCATATTCCAGAAGACTTCATTTCGATCTCTGGGCTGGAATACGGGGCATTCTAGTTTCTCTGAGCCGGGGTGCCACAGTTATGTTGACAATGAAAGTATGCCATTCAAAATATTATTTTCTCTGTTTCAAGACTCGATCTCTGGCACCTCTACAAATCCCTGCCTCCCTCTATGAAGGCCCTATCTATTTACTTTTATGTTGACTCGTCATCCTCTTATTAAAAAGCACCAGTTGGAGAGCACCGCTATCATTTGCATGCATTACTATTAATTTACATTGAGTATGACTATGACTGGATCACTTTGACCATGAATTACAATTTCCAATCAGTCCTTGATCTTCAGGGGTGCTTTGCATTTATGTTTTGCGGTCTCAGAAAGGGCTAGCGAGATACCATCTTGTTATATCATATTATGATTGTTCTGAGAAAGTGTTGTCATCCGAGATTTATTATTATTGCTCGCTAGTTGATTATGCCATTGATATGAGTAAATATGAGACCTAAATGTAATTGTGAATATGGTTAGTTCATAATCTTTGCTGAAAACTTGAACGCTGGCTTTACATATTTGCAGCAACAAGATCAAACATAGTTTGTAAAAGTTTTTCTTTATCACTTTCAGTTTGTCAACTGAATTTCTTGAGGACAAGCAAAGGTTTAAGCTTGGGGGAGTTGATACATTTCCATCGTATCTATTTTTCCAAACACTTTTGACCTTGTTTTGGACTCTAACTTGCATGATTTGAATGAAACTAACCCGGATTGACGCTGTTTTCAGCAGAATTGCCATGATGTTATTTTTGTGCAGAAATAAAAGTTCTCAGAATGACCTGAAAATCAACGGAGACACGTTTTGGAATTAATAAAAAATACCGGCGAAAGAATCAACACCAGGGGGCCCACACCCTATCCACGAGGGTGCAGGGCGCGCCCCCTGCCTCGTGGGCCCCCCTGAGGCTCCACCTACGTCAATTCCAACTATATATATTCACGTTCGGGAGAAAAAAATAAGAGAGAAGGATTCATCGCATTTAACGATACGGAGCCGCCGCCAAGCCCTAATCTCTCTCGGGAGGGCTAATCTAGAGTCCGTTCGGGGCTCCAGAGAGGGGAATCCATCACCATCGTCATCATCAACCTTCCTCCATCACCAATTTCATGATGCTCACCGCCATGCGTGAGTAACTCCATCGTAGGCTTGCTAGACGGTGATGGGTTGGATGAAATTTATCATGTAATCGAGTTAGTTTTGTTAGGGTTTGATCCCTAGTATCCATTATGTTCTAGGATTGATGTTGCTATGACTTTTCTATGCTTAATGCTTGTCACTAGGGCCCGAGTGCCATGATTTCAGATCTGAATCTGTTATGTTTTCATGAATATATGTGAGTTCTTGATCCTATTTAGCAAGTCAATAGTCACCTACTATGTGTTATGATCCAGTAACCCCGAAGTGACAATAATCGGGACCACTCCCGGTGATGACTGTAGTTTGCGGAGTTGATGTATTCACTAAGTGGTAATGCTTTGGCCCGGTACTCTATTAAAAGGAGGCCTTAATATCCCTTAGTTTCCAATAGGACCCCGCTGCCACGGGAGGGTAGGACAAAAGATGTCATGCAAGTTCTTTTCCATAAGCACGTATGCCTATATTCGGAATACATGCCTACATTACATTGATGAACTGGAGCTAGTTCTGTGTCACCCTATGCTATAACTCTTGCATGAGGAATCGCATCCGACGTAATTATCCATCACTGATCCAGTGCCTACGAGCTTTTCACATATTGATCTTTGCTTAGTTACTTTTCCGTTGCCGCTGTTACGATTACTACAAAAACTACTACTGTTACTTTTGCCACCGCTACCGTTACTTCCATATTACTTTGCTACTAAATACCTTGCTACGGATATTAAGTCTTTCAGGTGGGGTTGAATTGACAACTCAACTGTTAATACTTGAGAATATTCTTTGGCTCCCCTTGTGTCAAATCAATAAATTTGGGTTGAATACTCTATCCTCGAAAACTATTGCAATCCACTATACTTGTGGGTTATCAATACCCAATATGACAGATGCAAATCTTACCAAATGTTTTGTACGTGGTTGCGCACGGGTCATCCAAAACAACCATTTGTGTTGAAGGGATGCACAAATCCTGCTCAACACATTTTCCCTTGGCTGCCTGGGGAAGCTGTCGGTTTGCATACAGGTGTTCTAACTAAAATGTTTGTGATGAGTGTTTTATATTTAAAAACCATTGCCATTTTTTCAAAAGAAAATCATTTGCTAAGTCTGTACATTAAGAGAGAAAAACGCAAGTTCGTTCAAATCATATCTTTCATTTAGTCACGCCGTGAATTTATATTCATATGATCGAGATACACTATTAAACCCCCAAAAAACTATTTCCGGCGGCGGTGGAGGCGGCATGCCACGTCGTCGTCGTCGTCCTCCAGGGCGCCGTTGTTGAAGCTTCAAGGCAGCACAGAATGTTCTTCACTTGTAAATCAAACATTATGTTGTCACGCGATCGACGGGTGGGGCGCGGGACGACGGCAACTGGCGGTGCTGAGAGGTAGCGGTTGACAGTAAGGCCGCCCGTATTAAATAGCGGCTCGGGTGACGGTGTCCTGGACTAGGAGGACTCACCACGTCGTCTCCCGGCCAGGTGGATCGGGTCGAGGACCCCCATGGCGGTTCACTTATGGGCCACTTCGGGCAGCCCATGCCGCATACAAGGAGGATTCCACACGACTTGGCACCCAAGACAAGGACTCCTCTAAACTCTAGGCCCCTGGTGTATTATATAAACCGAGGCCAGGCTAGTCAATAGATCATTGCTACCTCTTGAGCACTGCGTTGGATTTCCTTGAAGAGGAAAGGATGATGCCGTAAAGTAGCGTAAGTATTTCCCTCAGTTTTTGAGAACCAAGGTATCAATCCAGTAGGAGGCTGCACACAAGTCCCTCGTACCTGCACAAAACAAATAACTCCTCGCAACCAACGCGATAAGGGGTTGTCAATCCCTTCACGGTCACTTACGAGAGTGAGATCTGATAGATATGATAAGATAATATTTTTGGTATTTTTGTGATAAAGATGCAAAGTAAAATAAAAGCAAAGTAAAAAGCAAAGGAAATAACTAAGTATTGGAAGATTAATACGATGAAGATAGACCCGCGGGCCATAGGTTTCACTAGTGGCTTCTCTCAAGAGCATAAGTATTTTACGGTGGGTGAACGAATTATTGTTGAGCAATTGACAGAATTGAGCATAGTTATGAGAATATCTAGGTATGATCATGTATATAGGCATCACGTCCGAGACAAGTAGACCGACTCCTGCCTGCATCTACTACTATTACTCCACTCATCGACCGCTATCCAGCATGCATCTAGAGTATTAAGTTCATGAAAACAGAGTAACGCCTTAAGCAAGATGACATGATGTAGAGGGATAAATTCATGCAATATGATAAAAACCCCATCTTGTTATCCTCGATGGCAACAATACAATACGTACCTTGCTGCCCCAACTGTCACTGGGAAAGGACACCGCAAGATTGAACCCAAAGCTAAGCACTTCTCCCATTGCAAGAAAGATCAATCTAGTAGGCCAAACCAAACTGATAATTCGAAGAGACTTGCAAAGATAACCAATCATACATAAAATAATTCAGAGAAGATTCAAATATTATTCATAGATAATCTTGATCATAAACCCACAATTCATCGGTCTCAACAAACACACCGCAAAAAGAAGATTACATCGAATAGATCTCCACAAGAGAGGGGGAGAACATTGTATTGAGATCCAAAAAGAGAGAAGAAGCCATCTAGCTAATAACTATGGACCCGAAGGTCTAAGGTAAACTACTCACACTTCATCGGAGAGGCTATGGTGTTGATGTGGAAGCTCTTTGTGATGGATGCCCCCTCCGGCGGAGCTCCGGAACAGGCCCCAAAATGGGATCTCGTGGATACAGAAGGTTGCGGCGGTGGAATTAGGTTTTTGGCTCCGTATCTGATCGTTTGGGGGTACGTAGGTATATATAGGAGGAACAAGTACGTCGGTGGAGCAACAGGGGCCCACGAGGGTGGAGGGCGCGCCTGTGGGGGGGGGTAGGCGCGCCCCCCTACCTCATGGCCTCCCTGTTGATTGCTTGATGTAGGGTCAAAGTCTCCTGGGTCTTGTTCGGTGAGAAAATCACGTTCCCGAAGGTTTCATTCTGTTTGGACTCCGTTTGATATTCCTTTTCTTCGAAACCCTAAAATAGGCAAAAACAAAAATTCTGGGCTGGGCCTCCGGTTAATAGGTTAGTCCCAAAAATAATATAAAAGTGGATAATAAAGCCCAATAATGTCCAAAACAATAGATAATATAGCATGGAGCAATCAAAAATTATAGATACGTTGGAGACATATCAATCATCTCATATTCATTACTACAATCTCGTGGTAGATACCTATACTATGTACTATCCCCATATCAATTCAATCAAAAGTAGGGCGCAGGGTATTATCTCTTCAAGAGAGCCCGAACCTGGGTAAAATCCAGTGTCCATGTTACCATTGCTCCAAGACGCCTAGCTTATGACCCCTACTACGAGATATGCCGGATATAGAACCGATTTTGGTGCTTTCATTGAGAGCCTGCTCGAAGTCGCCACGGTGCGATGGGAATTTGGATCGTCTCCGACGCGATCTACGCATCAGAGCCGAGCTTTATGGTCGATTTCAGCATCTTTGTCGCTGGCTCGGCTGGTCACCTTGACTGGACCGAGGACCGTGCTCTGCATCAGATCATCAAGATTAGACATATACTTTCATCATCATTAGCTCGAATCTCAACCGAGACCATGGAAAAGTCGTCCATGGAGCCTGGGGGCTCATTGTCAACATTGCCCTCATGCAGTCGCACAGTTTTTTCTGTACATCAGATTTGTTTTCGCTACCACCATCTCCAAATGAGTGGATTTGATGAACCCTTTGGTGCAATTCTGCGGAATTGAGTATACAACGACCCTGTAAAATTTCGTCACCTTCCGATGGAGGAATCTCCGGCGATCTATGATATACCGGAGGCCTGTCGAGGCTGGACGGGAATCTGGACGAGTTTAGGGCATGGTCTCCAGAGCCTAGCTCAGAGGTCATTTAGAAGATCCAATCGTTCATCTTCTGCGGAATTTCCATATCCACCACCTCTCAAAATTTCAGCTCGATCCGACCGTTCAAACTCCGGAAACCTTCCGATGAGTGCATTACTTTTCGGATCTGTTTTCTGTGGGAATACGAATCCGACCCGAGTTCATCTTTTTTCATGAATGGGATATTGGACAATCTTTTTGGAAGAATCTCTTTCTAGGGTATTGTGTTTTGTTTCCGAACACATGTCACAAATTTTGCTCCTTTTTGGAGATAATATTCACCATCGTGCCGGTGTCAAACCAACCCTTGCTCCACGTCTGCCGACCTGCGCTAGACAGATTGTCGCTTCATTGAGCCGAGCCTAACCTTATCGGATCATCATCTCGGCAAGCCGAACAAGAGTTCGGCGTCGCGAAGGCTAAATCATCACCAACAACATCGCCCCATGGTTCGTACGGGTCAGGTGTGCCGACATCGCCGCTCGTTCACTTCATCAATCTGGCATTGACCGCGTCACAAGTTATGACCAGCGTCGGCATGGCCGAGCCGTAGCTTCTTCAAACTGATGTATGCCACGCCGAACCGCTTCAACACCTCGGCTGACACGGCGGCTGCAACATCACCTTACCGACCTGCTCCGTCACCTCGGCTGGACCGGGAGCTTCGCCATCTATTCATCAACCTACTTCGGAGACTTTGGCGTCACCGACCGACCAGCTTCGTCATGTTAGCTGGACTGGGGGCTTCGCTTCGCCGCGTCCCGGCTGAGTACGCGCACACAACATCAAGCAAGCGCTGGCACTAGTACTATTACTAGATGCAAATCCATGAATGCCCGCGTCTGTCTCTTTGGATTGCTACAACAAATAAACCAGGTGCTATTATTCCTACTAATTTTTTGCTTGCATGGCTTATTTTTTCCGAGTAATATTACTCTGGTTTGTTCCACCCTCTGTACACAGGACTGTCAAATATTGGCCGCATTAACGATGGTTGGGTGATGGTTCAGTCATTTTCCTGTCCGCCATTCGGTGAACGCCACATCAGGAAGTAGGACCACCCTGCGAATTCAGGCTTTGCCACGCCGACGCCCCGCATCGACATTGGCTTCGATGCCAGGCCACATCACTTTAAAAATTAATTTGCATAAATTAATTATGCGAGGATTTTTTTATATATTTATATTATTATTTTTTGGACTGCACTATTTTACACGTGTAGGTAATCGATTTCGACTGCGTCACGCGGTCACTTCGGCAAGCCGACGTCGTCGTCCCAATCGGCATAAATCGGCTCGTGTGATCACCTTGTTGGTTGAATTGCCGTACTGACGTGTTTGGTTGGCTCTACCACATCGAGTGTTCGACACATGGGCCATGTTTCTTTTATTACTCGCTTTGCATAAATTATTAATTATGCAATGAATTTTTTAATTTATTATTATTACTATTATCTTCGGCTTGCACCATTTTCTGTGCATAGGTAAATGATTCGGGTTGGGCAACACTGTCACCTCGGCGTACCAACGTACCACGCCACCTCGGCTGGAGCGGTGGCTTCGTCATCACTTCATTAAACCACGCCGGGGACTTCAGCGTCATACTGCCAGCCTGCTTTGTCGCCTCGGTCGGACTGGGGGCTCCACCTCGCCACATTGGTCGTGCTATGTCACCACTTCGTCAAGCCGAGCTCTTTGCTCCGCCACCTCTAGACCGGCTTGGGGGACTGGGAGCTTGTCCCGCCGTAAGCTCGGGTTGCGCATCGACACCAAGCTCATTAACTAGCTAAGTCGCTTCCATGCTCAGTTTTTTAATTCTCGTTCGGTTTGACCAAACTTTATATCTATGTTAAACAAAAAACTTAGTTTGTTAACAACATTATTTGTTAAAAACACTTCCTTTACCCGAGTTAACTAGGGGCTCTTAAATTTGTACAACCCGTTCTATAATAATTGTTTTCTTCCTAGTCGTTGCAATGTACTTTTCTACCACTCCTTTCATGACTCGAGTGTTTGGTCAATAGCCGGATAGCCTGTTTTCTCTCTAATGCTGCTCGAGTTTAGTTCACTAAAATGGCCTAACAAGATGTACTCCGTCTTCGCGATAGGAGGTTGCAGCCATAGGCTGACCCGCTTGAAGTCTTGAGATCAGATGTGTCATATTAATGCACGACAGAAGCACAAAAATAAGACCAATTTTCGGATTGGCACCAATTGAGTTGATTTAGTTCGGGCGTAAAGTTTTTACAGAAGTTTTTGGTTTTCCAAGCCTATGGGACTTTTAAACTATTTGTGTGTTTCCAGCATAAGTCTCGCAGTGCAATGCCGAACACCTTTAGAGATTCGGCAAAAACACTCTCGGATATTGCTATATATGCATCGGTTTTGAATTGTGTCTTCGGTAAATAATTGGGTTTCCCGGCTCCTGTGCTTGCCTCCTACATTTCGCTTTGTTCAGCTAGGTGTGCAAAGGGAGAACCACTGTGATTGTGCTTCCATCTCAAATGGTTAAGCACCTCAGTGGAGAAAGCCGAAAACTGACTATCACAATGGGCATAAACTGGTCAGCGATCCGATGATGGTGTCAAACTATAGATCGATACCGATTACCCCGTGTTAAACGATGGGCCTTTCATAACATTGGCCGAAGTGTTAATGGCTAGATTTTGGTCAGTGCCGAACACTAACCGGGGGCTCGTGGCTAGCTTTCCGAGATTAAAGCTCCTATGACTAAGTGAAAGTTATGAAGCTCGCATATCTGATTGCCTTGTTTCTGCTAACACAACCGCCTTCGGGCACCGAGACGTCGGCTAAGGGTTGTCTTGTTACTGCGGAAACACCATGCGTAGTATCTACAAAGGGGTAGAAGCCGATGATGGGCCACTTTTAACTGATAAACAGTCGCAACGGAGTCGAAGTAAACATATATCATCAGTGTTTGTATTCAGTATACAAGCGTTGCCTTCTGTAATTATTGTTATAAAGCCATAAATATGCATCAATTTGACTTAAGATTTTGGCCAAACTGGGTTGCCTAGCTCCTGTGCTTACCCCTATGTTCCTGATTGTTCGGCTAGGCGGTAAAGGGAGCACCTCTATGATTGTTACTACCGGGTCATCTATGTTAGTACCTCAGACTAGGTGAAGCCGAAAGCTAGCGATCTTAAAGGATATAATTGGTCGGCAATGAAGGAACTGAAAATTTAGGTTCACTAAAGACCACATAGACCGGGAACTTTCTCCAAACTAAATCCTTAATATTTTTCTCCCGCATTGATCGGATGTGAGGTTTCATGATCATGGTCGGCATGACAAACCAAAGAAAGGAACCGATAGCGGGACTATTTTCTTTGGAAGATGTTTTTTACATTACATAGTAATATAACATTCTTTCCGCATACCTTTGTTTATAAAACCGTATGGCCGGATTACCTTGTTTGTCATAAATCTTTTCCCTCATAGAGGCTTTATAAAGTGCGACAAACACTCCCCGGCTACTAGCCGAGGAGGTTGAAGCCGATGGTCGGTCAACAAAGTTTTGTACAATGCGGATCCGAGCATTAATAATGTAGAGTACTTGGATACGTAGAATCATTACACATAATTTGTGATTTTACTCCGGATATCGATCCTTAATTCGGCCACCCATGCCCACATTAAGGCTCGGGGGCTACTTGGCTTTGGGCTTATCATTTACTAATATTAAAGGGCCCATTGATCCCCTGATCTGGTGTTGCCACCCGACCAGTGTGTCGAGGGCTACTGCATTGCCTATTCAATACAGAAAATTGAAAGTGCTCAGTGTTCGGCTTGACCGAACTATGGGCAAACGCGTCTTCGAACAATAATAGGTACCACCCGGGACTTATCCGGCATCAAGCTAATCTATTACATCGACTTCTCAAAACCCTCTCTTAAGGGCCCGTTCGCCGATCACTATTTGCTCTAATATATTACACCATGTTTCTAGTCCTAAGTATGCTGCCAAGCTGGGAATTGATCCTCAGGCCAATTTCACGAATCGACCTAAGTCTTAGGGGCTACTGGGGTCAGCGGTTTGATTTTATCCTTCAGGTGCATCCCGGATATTAGGCCAACACACACCTTGAGGGCTACTGACTATACATCTCGGTAGAAAATACATTGCACAAATAGGAATTAAATTCATATAAATTAGCCCATGACCGAGGTGGTGCACCACCTCGGATACAATCCGATGTTGGAGCCTGGATAAAGTCAAGCGTTGGTGCTCAACTGCAAAAGATACCTCAGAAGCAGTCCGGCATAAAGCTTGGTTGCAAGTGGCTGGCTCCATAGATGGCATCTCCGACATTAAGCTCCATTCTATCCTCTTAACTTTTTCAAGACCGAGGTAATCTATGACACTTCAGATACAGTCCGGTGTTGGAGCTCGGATACATTCTGGCGTTGGAGCTTGGAAGCGGTCCGGCGTTGGTGCTCAGGCGCAAAAGATATCTCAGATGCATTCCGGCGTTGGAGCTCGGACGCAAGAGGACACCGCAGCAAGGGAACAACTTCAAGCCCGGGGTTTGGCATAAAAAATAACAAGGCATTGCTAAAGGCCAAATACTTAAAGGGGCTCCACGGATACCCGACGTGTAGACTCTTTGGATTCACTTCGGTGATCCTCAAGATCGAAGATGAGAGGATTTGTTATACCAGTTTTCAAGACCGACGACCGAAGATGAAGAACAATTCAGAAGAATCGAGGAGCACCCCCAACTTGAAGACCGGTTCAGGGGGCTACTGATGGTGTCCTGGACCAGGGGGGACTCACCACGTCGTCTCCCGACCAGCTGGATCGGGCCGAGGACCCCCATGGCGGTACACTTATGGACCACTTTGGGCAGCCCAGGCCGTATACAAGGAGGATTCCACAAGACTTGGCACCCAAGACAAGGACTCCTCTAAACCCTAGGCCTCTGGTGTGTTATATAAACCGAGGCCAGGCTAGTCAATAGATCATCTCATATTCATTACAACAATCTCGTGGTAGATACCTGTACTATGTACTATCCCCATATCAATACAATCAAAAGCGGGACATAGGGTATTATCTCTTCAAGAGAGCTTGAACCTGGGTAAAATCATGTTTCCATCTTACCATCGCTCCAAGACGCCTAGCTTAGGACCCCTACTACGAGATATGCTGGATATAGAACCGATGATACGTCTCCAACATATCTATAATTTTTGATTGTTCCATGCTATTATATTATCTGTTTTGGATGTTTATGGGCTTTATATATTATACACTTTTATATCATTTTTGGGACTAACCTATTAACCGGAGGCTCAGCCCAAATTGTTTTTTTCTTGCCTATTTCAGTGTTTCGAAGAAAAGGAATATCAAACGGAGTCCAAACAGAATGAAACCTTCGGGAGAGTAATTTTTGGAACGGAAGCAATCCAGGAGACTTGGAGTAGACATCAGGGAAGCTTCGAGGTGGCCACGAGGCAGGGAGGCGCGCCTGCCCCCCTTGGCGCCCCCACCCTCGTGGGCCCCTCGTGGCTCCCCTGACCGACTTCTTTCACCTATATATGTCCATATACCCTAAAAACATCTCGAAGCAGAATACATCAGGAGTTCCGTCGCTAGAATCCTCCGTAGCCATTGAAAACCAATCTAGACCTGTTCCGGCACCCTGCTGGAGGGGGGAATCCCTCTTCGTGGCCATCTTCATCATCTCGGCGCTCTCCATGACAAGGAGGGAGTAGTTCAACCTCGGGGCTGAGGGTATGTACCAGTAGCTATGTGTTTGATCTCTCTCTCATGTTCTTGATTCGACACGATCTTGATTTTTCGTGAGCTTTGCTATTATAGTTGGATCTTATGATGTTTCTCCCCCTCTACTCTGTTGTAATGGATTGAGTTTTCCCTTTGAAGTTATCTTATTGGATTGAGTCTTTAAGGATTTGAGAACACTTGATGTATGCCTTGCATGTGCTTATCTGTGGTGACAATGGGATATCACGTGATCCACTTGATGTATGTTTTGGTGATCACCTTGCGAGTTCCGTGACCTCGTGAACTTATGCATAGGGGTTGGCACACGTTTTCATCTTGACTCTCTGGTAGAAACTTTGGGGAACTCTTTGAAGTTCTTTGTGTTGGTTGAATAGATGAATCTAAGATTGTGTGATGCATATCCACTAAAAAAATACACTTCCGTGATGATACATGTTTGTCACAGTACGTCACGTTTTCTGTCATGCATGTACATCCATGAAAAAATTATGACAGAATCAAGATAGTCATACCTGTGCTGCCGTACATGTGTTCCATGACATTACCAAAATTATCATCACGGAAGTGTCCACTTCTATGACGATAAATTGTGCGTCATAGAAGTGCTTTCGTCAAGGGTGACCGACACATGGCATCCACTGTGACGGAACGCCGTTAAGCTATCGGGTCTGGTTTTGGATCCGATAACCCGTTAACAGCCCCGACCAATGGGGATTTTCCACATGTAAAATCATCATTGGCTGGAGGGAACACGTGTCGGCTCGCCGTTGGGACAGATGTCATCCACTCATTAGACCCAAAGCGCCAATGATATGTCAACACATGGCACGGCCCAAGAGAGGCCCATTCCTGTGAAAAGGCCGGCCCATTTGACTTGGTCAAAAGGTGGCGGGCCGGCCCATGGCAAGCCTGTTAATGGCATGTTCGCATATAGCCCATTTACAGCCCACTAACCCACGACCCATTTATGGACTATCCAAATTGGGCCCAGTAGCGTCATCTGGGCCGTCCAATATAATTCCACCATGTTTGAACTTCCGGCCCATGTATGGCCCATGACGTATTTTGGCCCATATGAGGCCCTTAGTAACCCTCGGCCCATTAATGGCCCGTGGTAAAACTGGCCCATAATGAACAGTGCATCACTTTATACCCATTAACTGCCCATTATACCATTGGGCCGTTTCCAGCCCATGTTATCTTTCGGCCTTCTCAGGGCCCATTTATTCTTAGGCTCATTTCCAGCATTCGTTTAATTACGGCCCGTTACAGGCCTTTTCTGCTGGTGGGCCAAATTCAGTCTGTGGATACAGTCGGCCCGTTTGTGGCCCGTTAATCTGTTGGGCCATTTTCATAGAATCATCAAATACGGCCGATTAACGACCCGTTATGGTGAGCCCATAAAACGTATGATTTCCACTCTAGCCCGTTTACGGACCCTTATACGGACCGTACAAGGCCCATAGATGAGACGGCCCGTAGAAGGCCCATTGACCCGACGGCCCACAGAAGACCCATTGATCCGAAGGCCCATAGAAGACCCATGGATCCGCTGGCCCATGGAAGGCCCATGGATCCAACAGCTGATAGAAGGCCCACGGATCTGACAGCCCATAGAAGGCCCACGAATCTGACGGCCACAGAAGGCCAGGGATCGTCCGTCCCGTAGATGGCCCATGGAACGTACGACCTGTGGAGGGCCATGTTCACTACAATGTTTGGGCGAGTTGTCCCCCGTTTGAACGATATAGCATATTCGAAGAATTATCCTACTCTATACTATCACCTCTAAAAAACATACACTATACAATAAAGAGACTAAGGCATAGAAACGTAAAATAATCCTACACTATACAATAAAGAAATTATAGCCGATTATACCCACTGGGCATTATGGTTCGGCACCAGTGATAATAAAGCATACACAAACAAAAAATTACATACACTGGGCAAATACAACTCATACATCATGGACGCGCATCAACATAACTTACCATTTGAACTATAATCTCTTCAACAAATAGGATTGGCCGGATTTAGATAGCACAAATTTCAGTCTGCAAAATCTCCAATTCCTTTGTTGTTACCTGAGTGTCTTGTTTCATTTTTTTGACTCCTGCATCTAATACCTGCATGTCCAGTCTCAAATTGTTGATTGTACGTTCAGAATCATGTACACGTTGTCTTGCCACCTCTAGTTGACGCTCAAGAACATCAGCACATTCCAATTCCAATCCATAATCATTCGGTAACAGCCATGCCGCACTGCTCGCAGATCTTTGTGTTGATGTCACTTCATCCTGAAATGTTTCTGTAAGTACATATGACTAGGGCAAAAATATAGTTACAACAATGAAGCGAGCAAGATAGACTATTTTGTACATGGCAAAACAGGACTAACAATAATGTTACACGTCATGAAGCATAAGCATGTGATATTTTAAAAATTATAAAAAAGGTAGTCTGTGCAGCCTGCATACAGAAATCTCTCTTAGCTCACCAGAGGAGCATGATGTTGGGGCCCAATCCAAAACACAGACAAGTTACAAATTTAGACAACACGTTGCGTAGAAGTAAGCAAGCAGTTGGCCATTCCGTAGCTCAATTAAAGTCTTAGGGAGCATAATGATCAACAGAGGATTTCATACAAACATACTACAGCAAGCAAAACTATGCAATCATTAGCCTAGTATAAACTAGATGTGAGCATCATTCAATAATAGTTAGTTAGTAGACTTCAAAGCTTCAGACACACTTCGGTAGAGTAATTAAATGGTAAGGCCTTTAATTATGTCAACTAATAGTTATACAAGTACCCAACATCAGGCATCATTCTTTGGGCATCTCATTAACTCAGGACAAATAAAGCAATTGAAAAGAGCAAATTAACTATGCCTGAAACAGACAAGGAATTGAACTGTTGAGTTGGATACAGTGACTTACCTTAACAGGTTGAAGAGGCTCAGCACAACTCCTACTTCTCTTGCAAGGCTCCTTCCTAACATCTTGTACTTGGAAATCCTCAATCTTATCTTCATTGCACCCCCTCTGCAAGGTGACACAAACTAGTTACTCGTCTCCTTGGAAGATAAATATGCACACTTTCCAGTCTGTGAACACAAAAGGATGAGATTATAACAAAACAACACCACATAATGAAACATGCCGCATCTCTTGCACTTGCACACAATTAAATGAGCATTTACTATGTCTGCACTATGTAAAAACTAGGCATACCTTCAAACTGGATCTCCAGGTACTCTTGGAGAGCCTACTTTAGTGTACAACCAAACCTTTATGTCACCTATGAGTTAGAAAAGGCCCCACTACAGTAGCCCTTAGTGTTTAAATCATTGACAAGCTCTGTTAGAGTGTTAGGCCAAGGACAACAAGTAATCAAAGCAAATAGTCCTAGTATGGCTGGCTGATGCAAACAAGCAATTGAACAGATGTGCGAGCAAATCTTACATATCAAGAAAAGAAGAAAAGAAGGAGGCTTAAAGACCATCACTTGACTGACCAGATTTAAGGGGCATTTAAACATCATGCGCAACGTATGAACTAACATAAACATTGCAAATTCCAGATTCTACAATGGAATGCGCATGTATTAGGTTATGCCATGTATGATGATGCCTAAATGTACACTATAGTAGGCAGGAGTGATTCATCATTGCATGCACAATTGAATTGCAGGTTAAGGGCCAGTTCTATTCCGCCTTTTCAGGGCTTATTGTCAAAATAAGCCATAAAAGATATAAAGAAGTCATTTTTGAGTTATGGGCTTGGGCTTAACTAATTTCGCTTTGGAGGGGGGTGTTTCGGGTAAAACCTCACTAAAAATTGAAGGGAAGGGGAATAGTGTAATGACTATGTTGTCTTCCTATATTACACTCAAAATGCAACTGGTGATGCCCGCGTCACACCTCACCCTCAAGTAAAAACAAACACACAAGCGTTCATTGCCCTGCCCGCTTGCATCTCCTCTCCCCTTTCCCTCAACCTCGATCCCCTGCATGTAGCACTAGAGTTCCTCCAGCAAGCCGTCGCCACTGGTCCCATCTGGCCTGGTCCTCGACGATGCTTTCTCCAGCTAGGCTACATGGCTGGCGGGTAGGGGCAAATGTCCCTGGCTGCCGCACCCTCTGATGCCGCCCCTCATTCTCATGGTCTCCAGCAACTGCTCCACTGTGGTTCGTCCAACACACTACTCTGGCAGGCGCTGCACAACTACGGCTAATGCCACACTATGGCAGAAGGCACCTTATTCCCCCTCCCCACCTCCCAGGCCGTGGCCTTGAGGTGCTGTTGAAGGATGAGCTCATCCAACAAGGTGAGGATCTCCTCTGATTTTTTTGCCAAATTTTCATTGTGATCCACTAACGATGAATTGCTATGAGCTGCTTCTGCTGCTGCTATATGATGCATTGCTATGAGCTGCTCCTGCTGCTGCTATATGATGAATTGCTATGAGCTGCTGCTGCTATATGATGAATTGCTATGAGTTGTTGCTGCTGCTATATGATGAATTGCTATGAGCTGCTGCCACTATATGATGAGTTTCTATAAGCTGCTCCTACTGCTGATGTATGATGAATTGCTATGAGCTGCTCCTGCTGATGCTATATGATGAATTGCTATGAGCTGCTCCTACTGCTGCTATATGATGAATTGCTATGAGCTGCTCCTCCTGCTACTATATGATGAATTGCTATGAGCTGCTCCTGCTGCTGCTATATGATGAATTGCTATGAGCTGCCCCTGCTGCTGCTATATGATGAATTGCTATGAGCTGCTGCTGGTATATGATGAATTGCACACTGCTGCTGCTGCTGTATGATGAGTTGCTATGAGCTGCTGCTGCTATATGATGCTTTCAGATGGTGCCGCTATATGATAATAACCAGCCACTTGGACCATGAAATTTCAATAAATAATTGTTCTTCATTTAAATGTGGGTCATACGTTTTTCATTTAAATTAGGCAATGGGTTCTGTATGGAAAACATTGACTAAAGTAGATTGTGCCAAGTAGATGGTATCTTTGTATTTGCATTTTGAGCAAATAGTGATGGTCTGTTTTCCTATCATATTAATTACTGCACTGGGTTCAGTTTATGATGTGTGCAAGTCAAATTAATTTTCATATGGGCAGCAAAATGAAAAAATATAATGCAATCTAGACTTTTCACTTATCATACCAAAGATAAGCTGAAAACGCAATGAAAAGAACTGGTTGGCTTATTACATGGAGCTAATATTCACATGTGCTTATTTTCTTAGGATAACTCGTAATAACTGTCCCTAAGAAACTTGGCTAGTAGAACTGACATACAAATAACATGTCATGATGATTGCAATGGAGGAGCGACGTACCATAGCACACTGTATAGGCTCACCGCTGGCTCTCCTTTTTTGCGATGTTCCATGAAATTGCCACATAAATCTTGTACTTTTTCATTGTGTAACCCAATCTGCAAGTTGGCATGGCTAATTTCAGACATCTCTACATGATAATAGATTGCATATCCCTTGAGCATATTAAACCACCAATTAATGATTGTGTGCGTAGCATAAACTAGCCATGACTCTATGTGCTGGACTAGCAGGCACTCTAAGGGAGCCTAATGTAGTGTACTGGAATTCCTACATGCCACCTACGATTTTGTGTAATGTACCGCCTCTATTCCTAAATATATGTCTATGTAGAGATTCTAGTATGGACCACATACAGATGTATATAGATGCATTTTCGAGTGTAGATTCACTCATTTTGCTCCGTATGTAGCCTATAGTGGAATCTCTAGAAAGACTTATATTGAGGAACGGAGGTAGGAGGTAGTATCATGTATGACATCTACATATCTAATTTAGTAGCCAGTAGTAGAAATCATTGTCTGCACAAAGGGATTACTGGTCAAAAATCCTGGCAAAGCACGCTGGCAGGCACAGAACAATACAAGAGAGAGACACACGCTTACAAGATCATAGCAATGCCTCGGTCCAGGATCTTGGTTGGCCAAGCTGATAGATCCAGAAGAAACATCGTCCTTTTAGGTTTTGCCAGCTGCATAATAGGTAACAGTGACCTGTTAGTATATTTGAAGTACATCGGGCAGGTGATGCTGGACGGTTTTAAAGGTGACAAGTACCTAGGCTATGACAGGTGCTTGGCATCTTGCCAGACGGTGGGAATCAGGTTAGAAACGTCAACAGTGATGACGCTGCGCTAGCTGTTAGGGTCCGGTAAGGAGATCTAGAACCGTCGAGTAGGGTGTTTGTGGAGCGGCTCCGATAGGGTGAACTACGGTGTGGGCGAAGCGGATCTGTGGCCGTGGACGAGGGCATAGGTGAAGCTGCTCCGTGGTTGAGTTAAGGATGGTGTCGACGATGCAGATCTGCGGCCATGGACGGGGCGTCAGAAGCTGCGCCAGTAGGTTGGATGAGGGTGCGAGGAAGCGGATCTGAGGCCGTGGACTTGTGAGTTGGCAAAGCGGCCCTGGTAGGGTTGAAAATGGTATAGGCGAAGCTACTCCGGTGGGGTTGACGATGTTGTCGGCGAAGCAGCTCCGGTAGGGATGAGGAAGGTGTCGGCGAAGAGGATCAGAGGCCGTCGACGGGGGCGTTGATGCGGCGGCTCGGGGGGGGGGTGGATGAAGCGTCTCCGGTGGGGAGTACGAATGAGCCGCTGCAGATGCGCTGCAGTTGAGGAGAGTACCGGCGAAGCAGATCCGGCGCCGTGGACAAGGCCGTCACTGAATGGGTTGTGGTACAGTGGTGGATGAGCAGTCTACTTGTTTCTAGGGGAGGTGGGAGGGGTAGATGCGGCTGCAGAAGCAAATCCGGCGAGGTGGACGCCGATGGCAGTGAATGGGCTCTGGTACGCCGATGGATGAGCAATCTAGGGTTTCGAGATGGGAGGGGAGAAAGGCCGATGAAGTACGGACGGCGTGATGTGAGATGCTCTGGTGCTGTGGAGTTAGTCGTTTTTGCGGGAGGGGGAGAGGAAATGGGGGTGCCGTGTAGTGGGGGAACCAGAAGTTACCAAAGCAACCCCGGCCTATTATGTAGATGAGGGCGGTATTGTAACTATTGGTCTCCGTGCACCAAGGGCAAAAGGGGAATTTCAAATGTAAAGACTAAGGTGGCGGAAATTTTAGAAGGAGGCGGGAGATTTTGCCGCCCGCGGGATCGTTCGTATCAAGTTTCAATTATTTTTGGACCGTGCTAGCGGGAAGTTCATGCGAGACTGTGTACACGGGGCACACGTTAGCAGTTAATAACTGGTGTGTCCACCCCCAGAAAAAAGACTATAACTTGGGATGATGCGCCGATAACTTGGACGTTGACATGGGCGCGACCAATCGTACGGATGTAGTGGCGCGTTCACAAAAAAGGGATCAAACGGTCGGCCTATGTATTTCTCATGTAAATAGATAATTTAGTGCAATTGGTTATTTACTTTAAACATAATTCATTGACGTGTTAGTGTAGAGGCACAAAAAAGAAATGGATATTGTAGTCCGCTACTTAAAAGTGTTACATCATATGATTACATAGCCTCCATTTCATAAATTGCGTACCCGTTGAATTCATATATGAATATTACATATATTACTTCATAATAGAACCTTAAATCATCCAAGACTAATGATTTTGAATGCAAGAGTAACAATGGTGGATGTACATGATAGCTACATTGGTTGTTTGAAGAAACATCACTGTAACTTTGGCATGCACAACTGAAAATGTTTATTTAAATAGAGAAAATGTGATATGTGAGTGTCCAATCTTTATAGCGTTGAATCGATATTGTACCTTTGGCCACGATACGAAGTAGATATTGATTTATGTTCAAGCGATGCACATCCACGATCGCTAGATAGTGATACATGAATGAATTGTGCAATCTCTCTCACACGCATACATATCTCCTTTGCCTGTGGTCATCAGAATCACACACGCGCACTTCGTGTATTTCGCTCCCTCCATCAAGGTTAGAATTCGTCTTTCTACCCTGTCCTACAAGTCTCTCACACAGAAACACACATGCTCTCCCTGTCAAACACGCCCACCCCTTTAATTCCGCCCACCCAAAGCTACTAATGTCTCAAAGTATAATAATGTCTCTCACACATATGCCTAAGGTTAACTCGAGTTCCGGAACCATATGAATACATACAATGGGATTCCAACAGAGCACCTTTTGTTTTGAGATTTCTCTCTCTCTCTCTCTCCCACACATTGTTTCTCGCTTCATTTTTTCCGGCACTTGCATGCACACAATTTTGTTTATCTTCGTGATGCTTTAAGTATGCCTCGCACAAATGTTGTCTACCTATATAGCTAGATATGTGTCACACAAACTCCTTCTCCCTACTAGCAAGATAACCATGCGTTGCACCGAACATCAAGATGCATTTGTATGAGTAGTTTATCTTGTGGGAGAAAAGGATGAACGACGAAATGCCTTATTTTCAAATGCGGAGAGGGGTGTGGGTATCTTTTTGCAAAATTGCCACAGTTTCCTTCCTATCCGTCGGGTATAAATCAGATGGCCTATATTCCAGGATGGCAGGAACACCATCATCACCAACTCTGTTTTTTATAAGAGTAAGGATATGTAAGTGTCACTGCCCCCACCCCGCCCCCATCACACACCCACACCCACACAACCACACACACACACACTTCCCAACACCGAAGGAGTAGGGTGACACCTCGATCTTGATACTAATCTATCGACTGACTTCTCTCTCAAACACACACACACACACACACTACCCGACACCGGAGGAGTAGGGCAGTAGCTCGATCTTGATAGTAATCTATCGACTCCTCTTTCAAACACACACACATACACAGACACTCGCTAGTTGTGCCTCTGTGCCTACTGCGCACACTCTCGATACGTCTTTCTCTCCCTCCCCCTCCCTCCACCCCAACAATGACAACAGAAGGGTGACAACTCAATCTGATTGTAATCTGTCAATTGGTTTCTCTCTCGAACATTGTGTCTCTGTGCCTCGCTCAGTAGCCCCCTTGATATGTAGACTTCTCGTGCGCGCATAGCTGTAGTGACGATGACGCTGAACCCAGTGTGCCTTGTTTTTACCGACCTCATGTGATAGTTTTCACCCTGTTTTTTGTTAATTAACAAGGCAACCTTTTCTTTGTTACTACTAGTGAATCCGAAATCATTCGGGGTAGACATAAAATATATCACTTCAACCCAATTATCCCAATAACTATTTTAAAAGAAACTAGCTAGATGCCTGTGTGTTGCACGAAACATCAAGATGAATTTGTATGAGTAGTTTATCTTGTGAGAGAAAAGGATGAATGAGGGAAGGCCGTATTTGCGAATGTGGAGAGGGGTGTGGGTATATTTTTGCAAAATTGCCATAGTTTTCTTCCTATCTGTTAGATATAAATCCGACGACCTATATTGCAGGATGACATGCACTCCCTCCGTTCCTAAATATTTGTCTTTTTAGAGATTTCAACAAGGGACTACATATGGAGCAAAATGAGTGAATCTACACTCTAAAATATGTCTACATACACATCCGTATGTGGTAGTCCATTTGAAATCTGAAAAAGACAAATATTTAGGAACGGATGGAGTATAAGAGTAGACATGGAGATATATCAGCAGCATGGTCTACAACAAAAATGTGCTGGACTGGTTAGCACCAGATGCTCGCAACACGATGACATGAGTTTGAATTATGTCTTTAACTTTAGATTTTTTATATTATATATTACTTATTTAATATATACTTCTTTCGCTACTGTACAGACAGTGGAACCCACAGAGTACTTAGAATACAAGATTAAGGATGGACTTGTTTCTTTTTAACTTTCTGTACGAAGCTGTAGCCACCCTGCAAGTCACGTGTACACTGTACATGCAATTAACTTTTTATAGAGGGACAATCATACACGCAATTAACTCAAATGGATTGGATGTCACTCTATTATTTCCAGCATAAGAGCATCTCCAACGGCAGCCGGCAAATTTCCTCCCGTTTCCTTCCGCGGAGGACGACATCAAACGCCAGCAGCATACATTTTCACAACTCTAACTAACCATAAGAAATTCGTGCAAACACGAACTTATTTCATATAAGCATGAAGGATTTCGTATAAAAAAGCCGGATCTTCATATAAACATGATGGATTTCATTACATTTACATGAACTAAGCGGTGCCAATCCGGCTATCTTGGTATAATTAATACTCCCTCCGTTCGGAAATACTTATCCTAGAAATGGATGTATCTAGACTTATTTTAGTTATAGATACATACAATTTATCCGTTCTTAGAAAAAAAAAATCTGGCAGCTAGAGAGGGAGTACATAATCTAAATGGCCGCCCGTAGATCCCTTTGTCTTCCTCATGTCCGGCAGACACTTTGCGGGGTCGATGAAGGTCCTCGGAAGAGACGAAGAAGCAAAGAAACCACATGAATGTGCAGTACGACGGTGGCACGGGAGGCGCGCCCACAGACATGGGAGGCGCGGTACGACGCGGCAGCGACGACGCCCGTACCAGTGTGCTCGCTGATGTCTACTACACAACCTTCTTCTTGTAGACGTTGTTGGGCCTCCAAGTGCAGAGGTTTGTAGGACAGTAGCAAATTTCCCTCAAGTGGATGACCTAAGGTTTATCAATCTGTAGGAGGCGTAGGATGAAGATGGTCTCTCTCAAGCAACCCTGCAACCAAATAACAAAGAGTCTCCTGTGTCCCCAACACACCCAATACAATGGTAAATTGTATAGGTGCACTAGTTCGGCGAAGAGATGGTGATACAAGTGGTATATGGATAGTAGATAAAGGTATTTGTAATCTGAAATTATAAAAACAGCAAGGTATCTAATGATAAAAGTGAGCGTAAACGGTATTGCAATGTGTGGAAATAAGGCCTAGGGTTCATACTTTCGCTAGTGTAAGTTCCCTCAACAATACTAACATAATTGGATCACATAACTATCCCTCAACATGCAACAAAGAGTCACTCCAAAGTCACTAATAGCGGAGAACGAACGAAGAGATTATGGTAGGGTACGAAACCACCTCAAAGTTATTCTTTCCAATCAATCCGTTGGGCTATTCCTATAAGTGTCACAAACAGCCCTAGAGTTCGTACTAGAATAACACCTTAAGACACAAATCAACCAAAACCCTAATGTCACCTAGATACTCCAATGTCACCTCAAGTATCCCTGGGTATGATTATACGACATGCATCACACAATCTCAGATTCATCTATTCAACCAACACATAGAACCTCAAAGAGTGCCCCAAAGTTTCTACCGGAGAATCACGACGAAAACGTGTGCCAACCCCTATGCATAGGTTCATGGGCGGAACCCGCAAGTTGATCACCAAAACATACATCAAGTGAATCACGTGATATCCCATTGTCACCACAGATACGCACGATAAGACATACATCAAGTGTTCTCAAATCTTTAAAGACTCGATCCGATAAGATAACCTCAAAGGGCAAACTCAATTCATTACAAGAGAGTAGAGGGGGAGGAGAAACATAAGATCCAACTATAATAGCAAAGCTCGCGATACATCAAGATCGTGCCAAATCAAGAACACGAGAGAGAGAGAGAGATCAAACACATAGCTACTGGTACATACCCTCAGCCCCGAGGGAGAACTACTCCCTCCTCGTCATGGAGAGCACCGGGATGATGAAGATGGCCACCAGAGAGGGATTTCCCCCTCTGGCAGGGTGCCAGAACGGGTCTAGATTGGATTTCGGTGGCTACGAAGGCTTCTGGCGGCGGAACTCCCGATCTATTGTGCTCACGGATGTTTTTAGGGTATATGGAGATATATAGGTGGAAGAAGTACGTCAGGGGGGCCACGAGGGGCTCACGAGGGTGGAGGGCGCGCCCAGCGGGGTGGGCACGCCCCCTGCCTCATGGCCTCCTCGTAGATCCCCCGACGTGCACTCCAAGTCTTCTGGGCTTCTTTCCTTCCAAAAATGAGTTCCGTGAAGTTTCAGGTCAATTGGACTCCGTTTGATTTTCCTTTTCTTCGAAACCCTAAAACAGGGTAAAAACAGAAACTGGCACTGGGCTCTGGGTTAATAGGTTAGTCCCAAAAATGATATAAATGTGTATAATAAAGCCCATAAACATTCAAAATAGTAGATAATATAGCATGGAGCAATCAAAAATTATAGATACGTCGGAGACGTATCACTCGCCGCCATGCCGGCATGGAGCAACTCGCCACTCCTCATCAAGCTGAACTAGAGCGGCGAGTTGCTGAACCACGCGCCTGCTTGGGGCGGCAACTGGCTCCGTCGGGCCAAGCGAGGTTGGTAAAGGACCGAGCGGCCTCGCCTGTATTCAGAGGGCTCTGCGGGCCACCCAGCCGGGTAATATGCCGGAGAACGGCTCCTCGGAAGCCATCGAAAGAGTGGAGAAAATGGTGAAGGCGGAGATGGGGGAGCGGTGGGGGGGTGCGATTCTTGCCCGATGTCTGTCTGGCCTCGTGTAAATAGAGGGCAGACGGTAGGAACTTGGCCAGCGTCTGGCCTCGTTTAAACTGAGGGCAGACGGGAGGAGCTCGGCTGGTGTTGCGTTTAATTCTGGCCCGCTCATGAACGGACGTGTGGCTGGAGTAGGTTTCTTGGTTTGCATGCGGGTTTAACGGAGGGGTTTGATGGAGGCGAGGAGGCGTGTTCAGCCAGGCGTGCAGCGGGCAACGCAATACTCTTCGATTTGACAGCGGGTGGCGCAGTTCCCGATACAACTTTTATGCAGACGAGTGAGGGAGTAGCGGTTCCCAAAATGTTGAACGGCCAATGCATCCTCCTTCAATTAATGCATAAGGAAAGTAATGGGAGGAGGACCGGGAAAAGAGGTTGCACGATGTGAATGCAACACAGTTTGCCCTCATATAAAGGCGGCCCTGCATTCCAATGCATCTCACATCGTACGCACCTAAGCATTTGCCTAAGCACCTACACTAAGCACAAAAGAGCTCACTCCAGACCCATGGCGGTGATGCGCGTGAGCGGCCAGCGGCTGTGCCAGATGCTCCACGACGTCGGCCTATGGCATGGCGCCGAGGATCGTCTCCAGACGGTGTTGGAGACCGGATGGTGGATGGTCGCCGTCGACGCCAACTACGACTCTCAGTTGGACCAGATGATCGTTGCCATCACCAACAAGTTCACCGTCCTCAAGAAGCTCGCGGACGACATCGCCGTACTCCTCCAGCCCGCGTGCCCGGGCTCCTCATTGCCTGCCACCCTAATCGGCCTCCATGGCCGGAATGTCTTTCAAGCACTGGTGGCCCTGCGACGGCCCTGTGACGGCCCACCGACGCCACGAAGAATGTCCACCTGGAGGTCGCGCTCGCCGCGAGGCTCCTCGCCCTGCAAGAATTCGTCGACCTACACATCCACGTGTACGAGCAAATCATGTACATAGGTATCTACAAAGCCAGTGAGGACGCTATGATGTTGGCCTTCCTCAACTGGCTGGAAGCCTTGGATGCCTTTGTTGAGAAGCACCTCGACCTCGCCACAAAAGCCGCCGCTGGTTGGTGGCCTGGCGCACTAAGTTGAGGAGGAGGAGGTCGTACGTTGATGGATGCATCTTTCTTCTTGCCTTCTATAACCATCACTTCGATCGCATCATCATCATGGCCTTAATTCTTATTGTGGTGTTGCATTCTCGTTCTAGTCAATACCGACATGTGCGATCCCTTTGCTTAATTATATGCATCACTATAACTAGTACTCCATCCGTCAATTTATAAGTTGTGCTTACCTTTTCCATCAACTTCGTGCAACGCACGGGCATCTTGCTAGAAACACTAGAACATGTCGGACCATGTGTGACCAAACCGACGATGCGCCAACCTAGCTACACGCACCCTTCTTATCTGGCGGAAATAGCCCCGCCCTAGCGTTTCCAATTGTTATTTCTATCTATCGATCGTGCCAAGGAACAGAACCAAAATGTTACAATTTATACATGTTTCTCTACTCCTACTCCTATAAAAGACTCCGTTGGTGATGGTGGTGTGTCTGCCATCCGTCGTTTCTGACCATTAGATCTGCATCTAACAGCTGTGAGGTAAGTTGTGGCATTTTTGCAACAATAGCTCACTTCTCTTCTCCAATTTGCAGAAAACCCCTTATTATCTTGAAAGCAACCACATCCCTCCCTCACCTCATCAAAATAGCCTGAGAAATACATACTCCTATAAAAGACTCAGTTGGTGATGGTGGTGTGTCTGCCATCCGTCGTTTTTGACCATTAGATCTGCATCTAATGGCTGCGAGGTAAGTTGTGGCATTTTTGCAACAATAGCCCACTTCTCTGCTCCAATTTGCAGAAAACCCCTTATTAACTTGAAAGCAACCACATCCCTCCCTCACCTCATCAAAACAGCCTGAGAAATACATTTTGAGTGAAAAGTACTCCCTCCATTCCTAAATATTTGTGTTTCTAGAGATTTCAATAAGTGACTACATACAGAGCAAAATGAGTTAATCTACACTTCAAAATATGTCTATATAATCCGTATGTGATAGTCCATTTGAAATCTCTAAAGAGTCAAATATTTAGGAACGGAGGGAGTAATATATTAGGAGTATATCAAAACAAGAGTGATTTATTTCAAGTTTGTGAACAAGTACTACTATTCTACTAATTTGGATCCGTCGCAACGCACGGGCACATTTCTAGTAAAAGGAAAAGGCCTGCCGCGTTCGCGTCGCACTCCCCCCACATGCCCGGGATCGGGAGTACTCCACGGCCCGTCCGGCACGACACATAGCTTAGGGAAGGCGTGTTGCCTAGCATTTTCACTTTCATGTGGGACCGCCGTTGAGCAAACCGACTATTGGCAAACCGCACCCCGACCGCCGCCGGGTTGGAAAACAGAAACGAGGGGATGATCTAGCTGTAGCACGGAAGCCAAGAAATTTGGTGTCAGATGGGGTTCATTGATAGAGTAGGAGCATTCCGTACTACTCTGCTCCTACTAGTACCAAGGTTGTACTATACAACTAGTACTACCACTATACAACTAGTAGGTACGTGCACGACACAGCATCGTAGGAACAAAAAACGAGAAGATCTTGTTTTGGGTGGTTTATCTTTTTTCTATCAACGTAGTATGAATAATATGATGTGGGGGGCACCCATGAAGCTTATGTGGCTTGGTTGCATGGCTACGAAGGGTTAGAGAAAAAATAAATAGATAATGTGTTTAGAGTGCACTCCACTAAACAGATATACTTTGGATCCATTGCAACGGGCCAACACATCTATATCTATACCCCACTAAACAGATATACTGTGAATAACTTTGAAAGTTGTTCGTTGGATGAAGCCAATCCAACAGTACAAAGATGGCAAATCCGAGCACTACTGGCCGTTGGATATCATCTACATTCCACCAGATTCTGCCACATGTAGAATCTAGAAGACTCCATGGTTGAAATTCATTCATGACTAACTTTGCCACAACTAAGCTTAGGCAAAGTGTGTCTGAAACAAAAAATGTGGCTAACAAAATGGCCACCACAAGTGTGGCAAGATTTGGCAAGAAGTTGAGTCTATGACATGTGGACCATGTAGCTAGAAAAGTGTGGCAAGCCACAAGTGTAGCAATGAACCAAACACATGCCTGGTGTGTTTGGTAGGGTGTATGAAGGGTGCATGATCCCAAGAGTTCCCTTCTCGACCCATTTTTGGGTGTTTGGTAGAGTGTATGGAGGGTGCATGAGTGCACTCTAGATTAGCACAAATACACTAGAAGCATGCATGAAGAGAGCATACATGAAGAGGGGTGTTGAGTTGACCATGCATGAAGAGGGAACAACTATCACTACAAAAAAAAAACACACATCCGTGACATTTTGGGCTGAATGAATTTTTTTCAGTCATACATATGACACTTCTATGATGATAATTGTGACAAAACCCGGTATCATCATAGATGTGGTGGGCTCCTACTTCAATGACAAAAAATCATGACAGAAAATGGGCTTTTCGTCCTGGGCGGGCCGGAGACGCAGCTGCATGACATTCTTTGGGCCATCCATGACGAAGAAAACCATGGTAGAAGCGAGGGGGAGGAAAATTTCGGGGAGTTCCCGATTACGGTGGGAGGTCAGGGGCCGTGCGATGCACGTTTCTCTCATACACGTACACGCGTGTGTGCGAGGCGTTGGCTCTAACTGAACCCGAGCGAGTCATTGGGCTCTAACTGAACCCGAGCGATTGCACTGCAGGCTACGCGTTACTGAACCCGAGCGATCGATCGATGGCTGTTAACTGAACCCGATCGAGCGATTCCTTCGCTACTGCTGCTAACTGAAGCCGATCGATGGGATGAACAGTGAGCGGTGGCGTTGCCTCTGGATGCACAGGACCCCGTGGTGTGGTGGAGGGTTGGATGAACAGTAGACGATGGAGGGGTGCCCGTGGAGGGGTGGATGAACAGGACCCTGTGGTGTGGAGGGCTGGATGAACAGTAGACGGTGGAGGGGTGGTTGAACAGGACCCCGTGGTGTGGAGGGCGGGATGAATAGTAGGCGGTGGAGGGGTGCCCGTGGATGGGTGGTTGAACAGGACCCCGTGGTGTGGAGGGCTGGATGAACAGTAGACGGTGGAGGGGTGGTTGAACTGTAGCCGGTGGTGTAGCGTGCGGTGGAGGCTGGATGAATAGGAGCACGTGGAGGCTGGAGGAGGTCGACGGCGGAGAAGAACATTATCCCGTGGAGTCCCGTTTTGCGGTACGCCACACCCCTCCCGATGAACAGGACCCCCGTTTCGACCGTAGCGCTCCAACACAAGTCCGTTTCCTCTGTTGTGCGGTACGCCACACCCCTCCCGATGAACATGACCCCCGTTTCGACCGTAGGAGGTCCGTTTCCTCCGTTTTGCGGTACGCCAGACCCCTCCCGATGAACAGGATCCCGTTTCGAGCGTGGCCGGTCGAACAGAAGGCCGTTTCCTCCGTTCTGCGGTACGCCAGGCCTCGTTTCCATCGCCTGTTCCTTCCAAGCCCTCCCGATGAACACGACGCATTCTGTTGCCACCCCTTGAACAAGACGACGACACTTTTTCTCCGTTTTGACCCAGCCATGTACACGAGCCCTGGCCATACGTATGCGCGAGTAGGCGTTCAAGACCCCGCCCGTATGTACACATACGTGGCCGTATTTTCTTTCTTGCACCCTGGACGCTGTACGTACGTGTAAATGCTACGTGCACGCCTCTACTACGACACGTGCGCGCCTCTAGTACGACACATGCGCGCCTCTACATCGACCAGTATGTACATACACGTTCGCGACCAGAATGACAATGCTACGTATGCTTCGACCAGGTGGGTCCCGACTGTCAGGCACTTCCTTGCTTGCGAAGATGAAGCTGGTCGGTCCCAGCAGTCAGGGGGTGAGGGAGTCCTGGATTAGGGGGTGTTCGGGTAGCCGGACTATACCTTCAGCCAGACTCCTGGACTATGAAGATACAAGATTGAAGACTTCGTCTCGTGTCCGGATGGGATTTTCCTTGGCGTGGAAGGCAAGCTTGGCGATACGGATATTCAAGATCTCCTACCATTGTAACCGACTCTGTGTAACCCTAACCCTATCCGGTGTCTATATAAACCGGAGGGTTGTAGTCCGTAGGCAATCAACTCCATATACAACAATCATACCATAGGCTAGCTTCTAGGGTTTAGCCTCCTTGATGTCATGGTAGATCTACTCTTGTACTACCCATATCATCAATATTAATCAAGCAGGACGTAGGGTTTTACCTCCATCAAGAGGGCCCGAACCTAGGTAAAACATCGTGTTCCCTGCCTCCTGTTACCATCCGGCCTAGACGCACAGTTCGGGACCCCCTACCCGAGATCCGCTGGTTTTGACACCGACATTGGTGCCTTCATTGAGAGTTCCTCTGTGTCGTCGCCTTTAGGCCCGATGGCTCCTTTGATCATCAACAACGATGCGGTCCAGGGTGAGACTTTTCTCCCCGGACAGATCTTTGTCTTCGGCGGCTTCGCTCTGCGGGCCATCAAGTCAGGTTTGGAAGCTTAAACTACACGGCTGACATCCGCGGAGACTTGATCTTCGATGGACTCGAGCCACGGCCAAGCGCGCCGCACTATCTCGAGGGGCATGACCTAGCTCTGCCTCCGGACAGTGTCCTGGAGGCCGCACACGCATCGGTTCCGACCCCTAACTCGGAGCCTATTGCGCCAATCAAGGATGAGCGGTTGGACGTCACCTCGGGGGCTGCGATCCCAAAAGCGATCGAGCCGAACGCTAGCCCCGCACTCTGCACGACCTGTGACTCCGAGGATCCGGACTCCTCCCCAGACTCCGAACCCCCAGCGCCCCTGCCAATCGAATCCGATTGGGCGCTGATAATGGAGTTCACCGCTGCAGACATCTTTCAGCGTTCGCCTTTTGGTGACATCCTGAATTCTCTTAAGTCTCTCTCTTTATCAGGAGAGCCCTGGCCGGACTACGGTCAGCGAGGGTGGGATACGGGCGATGAGGAAATGCAACACCCACCCACCACCCACTTTGTAGCCACTATCGATGATCTAACCGACATGCTTGACTTCAGCTCCGAAGACATCGACGGCATAGACAACGATGTAGGAGACGAACAGGAACCAGCACCTATAGGGCACTGGAAGGCCACCTCGTCATATGACATATATATGGTGGATACTCCAAAAGATGGAGATGGCGATGGAATAGTGGGGGATGACGCCCCCAAGAAACAACCAAAGCGCCGGCGTCAGCGGCGCCGCTCTAAATCCCGCCAAAGCAAAAACGGTGATTCCGGCACGGGAGATAATACTACCCTAGATAGCGTCGAAGAACACCCACCTCAGCAAGATTCGGCACAGGAAGATGGAGAAGCCAGCCCTCATGAGAGAGCGGCAGACCGAGAGGTCGAGGATCATAACTATACGCCTCCCTCCGAAGACGAGGCAAGCCTCGATGACGACGAATTCGTCATACCATCAGACCCCGCTGAACAAGAGCGTTTTAAACACAGGCTTTTAGCCACGGCAAGCAGCCTCAAGAAAAAGCAGCAATAGCTTAGAGCTTCCCAAGATTTGCTAGCTGACAGATGGACTGAAGTCCTTGCGGCCGAAGAGTATGAACTCGAACACCCCTCCAAGAGTTACCCAAAGCGCAGGACGCTGCCCCGATCAGAGGAGGAAGCACCTACATCACTAGCGCATGACATGGCAGACCGGCCACCTCGCGGCCGCGACAGAGAGGCCTCTCGGCCCTCCACCCAAGCCATGCCCCGACGCCGCTCAACTAAGGCACGGGAAAATGCGCCCGACCTGCGAGACATACTGGAGGATAAGGCAAGACAAACAATATCGATCTACGGATCACGCAGGCGCCCTACGGCATGTGACAATGATCTTCACTCCGGATACAACAAATCCGGCCGGGCCAAACACAACAAACATAGCTCTTCTGAGCTGCGTCGTGATATAGCCCAGTACAGAGGCGCTGCACACCCGCTATGCTTCACGAATGAATTAATGGATCATAAAATCCCAGAGGGTTTCAAACCCGTAAACATCGAATCATACGATGGCACAATAGATCTGGCGGTATGGATCGAGGATTATCTCCTTCACATCCACATGGCACGCGGCGATGATCTACACGCCATCAAATACCTCCCGCTCAAACTTAAAGGACCGGCCTGGCATTGGCTTAACAGCTTGCCAGCAGACTCAATCGGTTCTTGGGAGGACCTGGAAGCCGCATTCCTCGACAACTTCCAGGGCACTTACGTGCGACCGCCGGATGCCGACGACTTAAGCCACATAATTCAGCAGCCAGAGGAATCGACCAGACAATTCTGGACACGGTTCCTAACAAAGAAAAACCAGATAGTCGACTGTCCGGACGCAGAGGCCCTAGCAGCCTTCAAGCATAACATCCGCGACGAGTGGCTTGCCCGGCACCTGGGACAGGAAAAGCCGAAATCCATGGCAGCCCTCACGACACTCATGACCCGCTTTTGCGCGGGCGAAGATAGCTGGCTAGCTCGCAGTAACAACTTATCAAAGAACCCTGGTAATTCGGATACCAAGGACAAAAGTGGCAGGACACGTCAGAATAAGCAAAAACGCCGCGTTAACAGCGACAGCAATGAAGACACGGCAGTCAATGCCGGATTCAAAGGCTACAAATCCGGTCAGCGGAAAAAGCCATTCAAAAAGAATACTCAGGGCCCGTCCAGCTTGGACCGAATACTCGATCGCTGGTGCCAGATACATGGCACCCCCGAAAGGCCAGCCAATCACACTAACAGGGATTGTTGGGTGTTCAAGCAGGCAGGCAAGTTAACGGCCGAAAACAGAGACAAGGGGCTGCACAGCGACGACGAGGAGCCCAAGCCGCCGAACAACAATGGACAGAAGGGCTTTCCCCCACAAGTGCGGACGGTGAACATGATATACGCAACCCACATTCCCAAGTGGGAGCGGAAGCGTGCGCTACGGGACGTATACGCGATGGAGCCAGTCGCCCCAAAGTTCAACCCATGGTCCTCCTGCCCGATCACTTTTGATCGAAGGGACCATCCCACTAGCATCCGTCATGGCGGCTTCGCCGCATTGGTTCTCGACCCAATCATCGACGGATTTCATCTCACAAGAGTCCTCATGGACGGCGGCAGTAGCCTGAACCTGCTTTATCAGGATACAGTGCGGAAAATGGGCATAGATCCCTCAAGGATTAAGCCCACAAGAACGACATTTAAAGGCGTTATACCAGGTGTAGAAGCCAACTGTACAGGCTCAGTAACACTTGACGTGGTCTTCGGATCCCCGAACAATTTCCGAAGCGAAGAGTTAATCTTTGATATAGTCCCGTTTTGCAGTGGCTATCACGCCCTGCTCGGACAAACCGCATTCGCAAAGTTCAATGCGGTGCCGCACTACGCATATCTCAAGCTCAAGATGCCAGGCCCTCGAGGAGTAATTACGGTCAACGGAAACACCGAACGCTCCCTCCATATGGAGGAGCATACGGAGGCTCTCGCAGCGGAGGTACAAAGTAGCCTTCTCAGGCAATTCTCCAGTCCGGCCATTAAAAAGCCAGACACTGCCAAGCGCGCCCGGAGTAACCCACAGCAGGACCGCCTGGCACACTCTGAGCAAGCGTAGCAATGCGGCCCCAACCCCAGCTTTCGCGACATAGCGAAACCAGTACCTCGCGTACATAACTACGCCCTTGAAATACCATGGGCACAGGGGAAGGGGCACAATAACGGCACGCCCAAAATACGGCTTAAAACGTACTAGGGGCTGCCAGATTCTTTTTTAATTTTTTCTTACTTTCAGGACTCCATACTTCGGACGACCTGTTCGGCAATTCGACTGCCGCACAAACGATGCAAGATCCAGGGAGGCAGACAAGCCATGCCGCATTATGGAACTCCCAGGTGGTCTCTATTACGAGCAGTATACCTATTTTAAATACAATTCCGCGGCCTGCCCCTGGTCAGGACATACTGAATAGTCCAATTTCTTTTGCTTACCGCACTATTTGTATCATTCGGCTTTGATAAATAGCCTCTCTATAAACAATGCTTAGCTTTTTGTCTATTTTTTGCATTATCCTCTTTTCACATATATGTTTATTAAATGACATGATTGCACCCGTACACCATGGTACGGCAAACACGCCAGGGGCTTCAGTACCCCTCATAATGGTGTGAGAAGTCCGTACACTTTCACAAGTGCGGCACCCCGAACTTATAGCACTATATGCATCGGCTCCGAATCATGATTTGGGTCAATAGTTGGGTTTGCCCGGCTCCTATGTTTTGGTGCCTTACGTTCCGCTCTATCGGCTAAGGTAGCACTAGGAGAACCACTGCGATTGTGCCCCGGTTCAGCTGGGTTAAGCACCTCAGTGGAGAAAGCTAAAACTGACTGTCATGATGAGGCGAGAGACCGGTCGCTGTTCGAGAGGTTTTTTGAGTCCCTAAAGACTTATGTCGCTTCGAGCGAGGAGCTGGCTTTGTCCGGCCAAGGCGTGGATAGCGCCCCGAACTCGGTCTTCCGAACTAGGGGCTTCGCCGAAATTTAAAATTATAGAGTTCTATGGCTAAGTGAGAGTGTTCAAGCATTATAGTCCGATTGCCTGGTTCGTTGTGCTGAGCGCCTCCCTCGAAGGACCCAACTATGGGAAAAAGAGCGCTCAGGTTTATCCCGAACACCCCAACACTAGTGGCATGGGGGCAGAAGCCGACGACTGGCCATCTCTCAATTTTTTGATAAACGGCCACACAGAAAGTAATATTTTAAATTCAATAAGCATTGCTTAGCGCATATGAACAAGTTTTCAGCGCACAGGATAAACACGAGCGAGTTCATTCAAAAATCACATCCTTGGTACATTCATCCGCCACAAGGCGGGCACCTACAAGAACATCCTTGTAGTAGTTCTCGGGCTTGCGATGCTCCTTTCCCGGTGGCGGCCCGTCCTTCACAAGCTTCTCACCGTCCAGCTTACCCCAGTGCACCTTTGCATGGGAAAGGGCCCGACGGGTACCTTCTATGCAGACGGAGCACTTGATGACCTCGAGCCTCGGACAGGCCTCCACCAGCCGCCGCACCAGCCTGAAATAGCTCCCAGGCAGGGCCTCTCCGGGCCACAGCCGAACTATGAAGCCCTTCATGGCCTGTTCGGCCACCTTGTGGAGCTCGACCAGCTGTTTCAGCTGGTCGCTCAAAGGCACAGGGTGTCCGGCCTCAGAATACTGAGACCAGAACACCTTCTCCGTCGAGCTGCCTCTTCATCTCGGTAGAATGCGGTGGCATCGGATATGTTGCGGGGAAGATCTGCGAATGCCCCTGGAGAGCTCCGGATTCGGGTAAGTAACAAGTAGTTTACTTTTATATTTCTACTTTGCATGAAGAATGCCTTACCCGCTGCTATCTTCCTCATCTCCTCCAACTCTTGGAGGGCCTTTTGGGCTTCGGCCTTGGCAGACTTGGCAGTCTCAAGCGCCGTTGCGAGCTCGGATGCTTGCGCCTTTGACTCAAGCTCCAAACTCTCATGTTTTTTCATGAGAGCCTGAAGCTCTTGCTGCACCTCGCCGACCTGAGCCCCAAGTCTGTCTCGCTCGGTGCGCTCCGCGGCCGTTTTCTTTTCGGCCTCAGACAACGCCTGCTTAAGGGTCGCCACCTCAGTCGTGGCCCCTACAATAAGCAGTACAATCCTGTTATTTCTTTTTGCAATCACGCCTTTTTATAGGCACTTTTTCTGTAAGGTATTTCTTACCTTCTCTCTCCTCGAGCCGCCGCTTGGCAAGGCCGAGCTCTCGCTCGGTCCGCTCGAGGTCCTGCTTTAGGACACCCACCTCCGCAGTCAGTGCGGCGGTGGATAGCAGCGAAGCCTGCATACGCATATTGACTCTTTTTTTGTTAGACTCCTGCGATATTTAATAGATCCTCTATTCGGCTTTTCTTTCCGAATGCCAAACAGAGCATCAGGGGCTACTGTCTATGTGGTAATATTTTTACATATTTTTACTTACCTCGAAGCCTGTTAGAAGGCTAGCGCAAGCTTCAGTCAGTCCGCTCTTGGCGGACTGAACCTTCTGGATCACCGTACTCATAATAGTATGGTGCCCCTCGTCGATGGAGGCGCCATCAAGCACCTCCAGCAGATTGTCCGGCACCTCTGGTTGGACAGAGGCCGCCGGCTCAGAAGGCTTGCTCCTCTTGGAAGGAGTTCACCTACCGCGGTCCGGAACTGTGGAAGATGCCGGCGCGGTGTCCGGCACAAATCCAGACTTGGAGCCCTGGGGGGCCTTATCCCCTTCACTCCTGGAGTCCGGGAGGTTGCCTTGCGGCTCCTCCGGACCACCTCCTCCTGCCCTGGAGTTTGTCGCGACGCCACTTCGGCGTCGTCTGCAGTGCGGGGGGAGACAGCGGGCGGAACTGAGTTCACGCCCGATGAGTCCAGGGAGCCGCCCGACGATTCGTTGAATTCGGCCCGGGGCGGGCTGCATAATTACGTTCGACATTAGGGAAAGCTGTGCGACAAAGGAACATCATGGGTTACTCTGATATTCGAACTTACGATTTCGCCGGACGCTTGGCCCTGTTTGGCCACTCCTCTTCGCCCTCTTCGGCATCGGGGGAGTAGTCCGGCGGAGGGGTCTTCCTTTTCCTAGACCCCTCGGCCTCCCCCGCTGGGGCGGCCTTCCTCTTCTCTCCTCCCTCCGCTGGGGGGGGGAGAGTTTTCTTCTTCCTCCTCCTCGTTTTCACGGGAAGAGGGCGTCTCGGACTCGTCGGATGACGAGTCCGACACCACCACGTTATGGGCACTCTTTCAAGTCCCCGTCTTCTTCTTCTTCTTGGCCTTCTTTTCTGGCACCACATAAGGCGCCGGAGCCAGCAGCTTCACTAGTAGAGCTGGGGTTGGGTCTTCGGGCAGCGGAGCCGGACAGTTAATCGGTCCGGATATCGCCCGCCAAGCCTGTGAAAGGTAAGGGAGTTTAGATCCCGCATAGAGTCAAACTATGAAAAAAGCTTAACATCTTGTAAAAGGTGAAGATAGCTTACCTCGCTAGCGTGACGCTGCGAGCTGTATCCGCGGTCCTCGGAAGCGGATGCGGGAGCCTCGGCGCCCTTGAATAGCACCTTCCAGGCATCTTCGTATGTCGTGTCGAAGAGCCTGCTAAGGGTTTGGTGCTGCGCCGGGTCGAACTCCCACAGATTAAAATCTCGTTGTTGGCACGGGAGGATCCTGCGGACGAGCATAACCTGGATTACATTAACAAGCCGGATAGGCTTGTTCACCAGGGACTGGATGCATGTTTGCAATCCGGTCACCTCTTTTTCGTCACCCCATGACAGGCCCGTCTCTTTCCAGGACATAAGCCGCGTGGGTGGTCCGGATCGGAACTTGGGGGCTGCGATCCAGTTCGGATCGCGTGGCTCGGTGATGTAAAACCACCCGGATTGCCACCCCTTTAGGGTCTCCACACAAGAGCCCTCGAACCATAGGACGTTGGCCATCTTGCCCGCCATGGCACCTCCGCACTCCACCTGTCTGCCGTGCACCACCTTGGGCTTGACGTTGAAGGTCTTGAGCCAGAGGCCGAAATGAGGGCGGACGCGGAGGAAAGCCTCGCACACGATGATAAACGCCGAGATGTTGAGGATGAAGTTCGGGGCCAGATCGTGGAAATCCAGGCCGTAGTAGAACATGAGCCCCCGGACAAATGGGTGGAGTGGAAAACCCAATCTGCGGAGGAAGTGGGGAAGAAATACTACCCTCTCATGGGGCCTTGGGGTGGGGAGAAGCTGCCCCTTTTCGGGAAGCCGGTGCGCGATGTCCTTGGACAGGTATCCGGCCTTCCTTAGCTTCTTGACTTGGCCCTCCGTAGCGGAGGAGACCACCCACTTGCCTCCCGCTCCGGACATTGCTGGAGAAGGTTGAGGTGGGAAGTGCGGGCTTGGGCGCTGGAGCTCGAGTGCGCAGGAGATGGATAGGCAAAGGAGGAAGAAGGCGTAGGTAAAAAGGTGGATCCTTATCCCCTTATACGGGCGGATGCGGTTGTGCGTCCCCACCAGCCTAGTAAAACTCGCTTGCCTCCCAAGCGTCGTGATAAATGGCGTGGTTGGGTTACCCACGCCCGTATTGATGAGAATCCCGTAAAGGGGGTACACGATCTCTGCTTTGAAAAGACATGCCAAGGAAACCGCCTCGCAAAACATGCTGAGGTGGAAAAGTAAAAACGATTCGAGTGAAGGGCTTCGCCGTAGTGTGATGACACACTGCGGAATACGTCAGCAGTTTTGATTTGTGTTAATATTATTCTCTCTATGGCGATATGTGGAAGCTTTTTTTGCAGAGCCGGACACTACTCTTGGTGTTTACAATCTTCTATGAAGGACTTGGAGGAGGAACCCGCCTTGCAATGCCGAAGACAATTTGCGCGTCGGACTCGTCGTCATTGAAGCCTGGTTCAGGGGCTACTGAGGGAGTCCTGGATTAGGGGGTGTTCAGGTAGCCGGACTATACCTTCAACCGGACTCCTGGACTATGAAGATACAAGATTGAAGACTTCGTCCCGTGTCTGGATGGGACTTTCCTTGGCGTGGAAGGCAAGCTTGGCGATACGGATATTCAAGATCTCCTACCATTGTAACCGACTCTGTGTAACCCTAACCCTATCCGATGTCTATATAAACCGGAGGGTTGTAGTCCGTAGGCAATCAACTCCATATACAACAATCATACCATAGGCTAGCTTCTAGTGTTTAGCCTCCTTGATCTCGTGGTAGATCTACTCTTGTACTACCCATATCATCAATATTAATCAAGCAGGACATAGGGTTTTACCTCCATCAAGAGGGCCCGAACCTGGGTAAAACATCGTGTTCCCTGCCTCCTGTTACCATCCGGCCTAGATGCACAGTTCGGGACCCCCTACCCGAGATCCGCCGGTTTTGACACCGACAGGGGGCGAATCATTTTTTTGCCCAGACGCACTTCCTTGCGCGCGAAGATGTAGCTGATGGGTCCTAGCAGTCAGGGGGAAACGTTTTTTTTCACGAAATACAGTGGCCCGTCCGGTGGGTCCCAGTTGTCAGGTGGAGGAATCATTATTTTCCGCGTAATAAGGTGGCACTTCCTTGCTGCGGCCGTGGACCCAGCTGTCAGCCTCTCCACGTACAGTCCACGTCCGATGGAAGTCATTCCTTGACCACGTTGACCACGCCGCGCCGAGAGCACCAGGGCGGTGGACGACGGTGAGGCCTAGGAAGGGGACGACACAGAGGCAGGGAAGACTCGACAGTTGTTTCCCACGCGGAGGGGAGTACGACTGTACGAGGGTTTACTGGTTCGTCTACCATCGCCAGAGAATAACAGCAGGTGTGGGTGAGTAGAGGGATGGCTAGGCCAGTGATGGGAGTATGGTCGGGCGGTGAGGCCTGCGCGGTAGCACAACCGACCGCGAGGAGGAGGGAGCAGGCAGTCCCGCCGGCGCTTGTTTGAGTGACTGGAGCAGGAAGAGCAGAGATTAAAGAAGCACGATGGCCGTTGGATGGACATCCAACAGTCAGTGCTTGTGCGTCAACCTTTTTTTTAGGAAAGCCTCAAATCTGTGGAAAACAGCATACAACCCATCTGCCATTATTTCTAATAATTTACAGCCCATTTGCTAATTCTTAAGGGTTTTTGGAGCCCATATTCTTTTTGTTAGCATTACAGCCCATATTGTGGCAAAGGTTAAAAAATTATACGAAATTTTGCATATTTCGGTGCGGTCCGAACTGTTTTTAATCCGAAATTTCGACTCACATTCAAACTGATTTTAAAAATAAATGTATATCAATATAAAATCCAACAAATTCTCCACGCATAAAAATTAATGTAATTTAAAATCTTGAAATGAAAAAAAAGATATTTGAAACTAATTGCCGGTTTGATGTGTTTTAAAAATGTACAACCCATTGGTCATTACTGATGGGCCATTTTCTCGGCCAGCCGAATGAAAGCTCTCCTCGTCTTGAAAGATTTACAGCCCAACAGGCCTGACAAAGCGACTTACTTGGCAAATCACAAAAAAACTGGGCTGTGGCCGTGGACCCAGCTGTCAGCCTCTCCACGTACAGTACTCTTCCGATGGAAGTCGTTCCTTGACCACGCCGCACGGAGAGCACCATGGCGGTGGACGACGGCGAGGCCTAGGAAGGGGATGACGCGGTAGAGGAAGCCCGCGCGGAGAGGACTACGAGGGTTCACTGGTTCGGCTGCCGTCGCCGCAGGGCCTGGCCAGCGGTGGGAATAGTAGGGGGCGGTGAGGCCTCTGCGGAAGCACGGTCGGCCACGGGAGGCAGGAGCATGTGGCACGACCGGCACTGCTTTGGGCGGCTGGAGCAAGAAGACCAGAGGTTGAAGAAGTACTACGGCTGTTGGATGGACATCGTACGGTCACTGGAGCTAGAATCGTTCGTATTGACTAAGTTGACAAAGCCCTTCGTCCCCGTCAACTTAGTAGGCCCACAAGTCAGCCTCCCAGCAAGGTGGGTCCCAGCTAGCCGGGGGAGTATTCATTTTTTTTGCGTAATAAGGAGGCACTTCCGGTGGGTCTGAGCTGACAGCGGGGGGAACGTTTTTTCGCGATATACGGTGGCCCGTCCGGTGGGTCCCAGCAGTCAGGGGAAACGATTTTTTTTGCAAAATACCGGTGGCCCGTCCGGTGGGTCCCCGCTGCCAGGTGGAGGAATAATTATTTTCCGCGTAATAAGGAGGCACTTCCTTGCGGCTGCCGTGGACCCAGCTGTCAGCCTCTCCACATACAGTACTCTTCCGATGGAAGTCGGTCGTTGACCACGTTGACCACGCCGCGCCGTGTGCACCAGGGCGGTGGACGACGGCGAGGACTAGGAAGGGGATGACTCGGAGCCGGGGAAGACGCAGCAGTGGATGCCCACGCGAAGAGGAGTACGAGGGTTCACTGGTTCGACTGCGGTGTGAGGCTGATGTCGCCGCAGAATAACAGGGGGTGTGGGTGAGTAGAGGGATGGCCTGGCCAGCGGTGGGAGTAGTAGGGGGTGGTGAGGCCTCCGCGACATCACAGCCGGCCACGGGAGGCAGGAGCACGCGGCACGACCGGCGCTAGTTTGGGCGGCTGGAGCAAGAAGACCAGAGGTTGAAGAAGCACTACGGCCGTTGGATGAACATCGTACGGTAACAGGAGCTAGAATCGTTCATATTGACTAAGTTGACAAAGCCCTCCATCCCCTTCAACTTGGTAGGCCCACAAGTCAGCCTCCCACTATGCTGGGTTCCAGCTGGCAGGGGGAATATTCATTTTTTGTGCGTAATAAGGAGGCACTTCCTTGCGTGCGAAGATAGCTGGTGGGTCCGACATGTCAGTGGGGGGCACTTTATTTCGCGAAATACAGAGGCCCTTCCGGTGGGTCCCAGATGTCAGGTGGAGGAATCATTATTTTGCGCGTAATAAGGAGGCATTTCCTTGTGTGCGTCCATGGACCCAGCTGTCAGCCTCTCCACGCACAGTCTACTTCCGATGGTGTCGTTCGTTGACCACACCGCGTCGAGCTCATCCAAGGTGGTGGACGACGGCGAGGCCCCAGACAGCAACGAGCTGGAGATGGGAAGACGCGGGAGTAGAGTCGCAGACAGAGAGGTGTACGAGGGTTAATTGGTTCTAGTGCGGTGTGGTTCCGCAGTCGGTGGAGAAGAACAGGAGGGGTGGAGGGGTGGAGGGATGGCATGGCCAACAGTGGAGTAGCACTTCATAGCAAAGCGTGCTAAGCAGAGCTGCTAGCAGCAGGAAGTGGGAGGTGGTCCCGGCAGCGCTGGAGGAAGAAGACGAGTGATTGAATATGGATGCCGGTCGTTGGATGTAAATCCAACGGCTAACATGTCAGAATCATTTGTTGACTAAATTGACAACGACTTGCATTGGCTTCGACCTATTGGCCCACATTTCAGCCTCCAAAAATGTGGCACGTATTCAACCCATTTTTTCAGAATTTACAGTCTTTTTTTTGCGCGGTAGAATTTACAGTCAATTTGATATTTTTTTGAATTGCAGCCATTAGCTGGGCTGGGTGAACAAATAGTGTAGCGTCCATGCGGCCCATTTATTTTATTTCCTAAAAAATTACAGCCCATTTGCACTTTCTTGAAATACACGATTTTGCTGGGCTGATTCTAATTATAATGTTGGGTTGGGCCAGCAATGTTATCAAAAAATAAAAAGGGGCTGAGCATTTTGTTATAAATATATTGAAACAATAAGTGATATTATTACATTCGTCCTTAAATCTTACCAAGCTTTTGTACACAATCACTAGGATTTTCGTGCCAAAACAATCTAGGATTTTATTTGTTATCAGAAATTATTTTTATAAGTTAATAAGATGTGGGATATTGTTTTCTTACATATGTAAGTATCTGTTAAATATATGATGACAATAAAAATAATATATAATAATATATAAAATATATTTTTTAGAAAACAGGGAGCATCTCCCCGGTTCCATTGCTGAGAACGAAACCACAACATATTCTGATACAGCAGCTCAAAGAGCAGTTTGAAAGCAAAGGTAGAATAGCTACAAACTAGGGAGGTGGATGAACAAGTTCTCTGAATAACACAAATCACCCAAGAGGTGCCAGAGGCAGAGCGGATAGAGCACTCAAATGACACAAGAAGGGTCCAACGAAGCCTTCATGGTCTTCAGTCGAGGGGCCGTGTCAATCTGCGGCGACCAGTAAGCAAGTGGAGACACCAGGCTGGAAGACGTAGCATAGTGGATGTCCCTCTTTTTCGGCGCCAGGTGCCCATCATCTTCATCAGAGATCTTGAGACGAGCTCACAGGTCCAGCCCCAGAGCAGGTCGAGCCTTGTTCAGCCACAAGTGATCGCCAACGGTTTCTGGAGGGATCTTGTTAGGGTTTCCACGAAGCTCATCAACTTGTCCTTGTCCGATCCGGAGGAGAGAATCGCCCAGTTCCTCACCATTTTCCTGATCAACCTCAAGACCTGCGGAATGGAAATCCAGGAGGTGTTACTGAAAATCATAGCATTTCTATATTTCCAAAGGCACCAAAGGACAGCTGAGCTAACAGTGTTTAAAACTGGGCACTTTTTGGTAGCAATCCAGAATCTGGCGACAGATTCGAAGGATGAGACAATCTGACTAGAGAAATATTCCTCAATGTGGGCCCAGAGATGTTTATCAACTATACATTCAAAATATAGGTGAGAACAAGACTCTTGTTCTAAGAAGTAAACACAATCAAGGGGTTTGATGATGTGTCTCTTCATAAGGTTATCCCTAGTCATCAATTTGTTTTTGGAGAAAAGCCAGAGAAATACATGGATTTTAGGGGGAGATATCAATTTCCAGACAGCAGGAATAAACACGGGTTGAACCCCTCTAAAGTTGATAACATGATAGAGGGAGCTGGAGGAATACTTCCCCTTATTGTCCAGCTGCCAAATCAGGAAATCTGGCTCGGCAGTAAAGGTAATGCTTTTGGCAATTTCCTCCAACTGGAACCATTGTTCCATGAGACTATCACTAAAGTTCCTTCTAAAAGAGAGTTTTAGGCATTGACCGTCCCAAACTTCATTGACACTTTTGTTAAGCTCATTGCGAACAGAGTAAATAGGCCAAAATTGGACTGCTAAGGGGGGTGTACCAAACCAAGTATCTTCCCAGAACCTGGTTCTGCTCCCATCCCCTATGTTCAATCTGTAGCCAAATTTCACAACATGCATAATAGATTTTAATCCTTTCCAGAATCTAGAGGTCTTAGGGTTGGAGGAAGGGACAAAAATATTAGGTTTATTTCCTAGGTATTTATGGGCAATAAGAAGCTTCTAGGGTTTTAGGTCTTCCTCATAGAATCTTTTAATCCATGACCCTAGAAGACAGATGTTAATTTCTTGGAGGTTAGGTATGCCTAGGCCTCCAAAATATTTTTTTCATAGAGACTAAGGCCCAATTAGCAAGGTGTAGCTTCCTATTTCCCTCAAAATCATTCCACAAGCAATGAGACATCTGAGAATTGATGAGGTTCACTGCCCATTTAGGGAACTTGAAGAAGGAGAGGAGATACATTGGAATGCTAGGCAAAGAAGCTTGTATGAGGATCAATCTACCTCTGTAAGAGAGAAGTTTGCCCCTCCACCCAGCAATCTTTTTAATGATTTTATCCAGAAGGGGTTGGATACCCTCTCTCCTCAGTTTATCATAGTGAAGAGGGATACCTAGGTACTTAATGGGGAAGTTACCTTTATTACAGACTAGAATAGAGAGGAAGTCAGCTAACTCCTGATCATCCATGTTGATAGGGATGAGTTCACTTTTAGAGTAGTTGATTCTCATGCCTGAGACTTGTTCAAACCAGGTTAGAACAGTTTTCAGATTGCTAGCATGTGTGGAGTCATTGTCTAAGAAAAGGATGGTATCATCTGCATATTGAAGGCAGATGATGCCACCAGGGCAGACCTCAGGACAGAGCCCTGCAATCAGACTATGATCAGCAGCTTTGCTCAGCATTTTAGTACGAATGTCCACTACTAAATTAAACAAAAGCGGGGAGATGGGGTCACCTTGCCTAAGGCCTTTACCAGCAAGGAAAAAAAATCATTTTCACTGTTATTTAACTTGACCCCAACAGACCCCCCGTGAGTAAGTTGCTGGATCCAACTCTCCTCTATGAAAGGCTTGGAAAAGATCTAAGAGATCATTTTTCACCAAGTCCCAAAAATGCTGGTAAAACAAAAAGGGAATCCCATCAGGACCAGGAGCTCCATCAGGATAAGAGCTAAAAATGGCTTCCTTCACCTCTGTCTCTGAAAAAGGGGCTTCTAGCAGCTCATTTTCAGCAGGAGAGACTTTTTCAGAAGCAGAGAAAAATTGTTTTGTAGAGAGAACCCAGAAGGGTTTTCTTTCTTAAATAGGTCTTTGTAGAAGTCACTAGCCACTTTCAGCATCTCATCTACCTCAGTAACAGGGCCATTAGGGCCATCAAGGGAGTGAATGAGGGTTTTCCTCCTCCTCTGGTTAGCTACTGCACGGAAGTAAGCAGTATTTCTATCACCCTCCTTAATGTTCCTATCTCTAGACCTTTGTTTGGCTTTGATTTCTTCTTGAAGCCAAATTTTCTTGAGCTCTCCATGGACAAAGTTTAATCTCTTAGTCTCAGCCTCAGAGAGGTCAGTGGTTTCTGCCTTAATATCTAGAGAATCTAACTCAAGGAGGAGAAGCCTTTTGTATCTTCTAAGATTAGCTTCCTCATTGGAGTTCCACCCTTTGGTAGTTATTCTAAATCTCCTGATTTTGATCTGCCAATTTTCTAGGGGGCAGCTGCTCCCAGTAGGCTCATTCCAGATTTTCCTGACTAGCTCAGTAAAATCTTCTCTAAGCAACCACCACTTTTCAAATTTAAAACTATTGCTCTTTGGAGTTTGGTTAAGACCAGAGTCCTAGAGAAAAGGAGTGTGGTCACTACCACATCTGGGCAGAGCTCTACAACTAGAAAGGGGAAAAAACTATCTAATTTTGTGTCACAGAAAATTCTATCAATGGTGGACATAATCCTGGGGCAGCACTTCCAACATATCTAGCAGAACTGTGGGTTTTCCTTCTGATAGGGCAATTCTCAACTTTATGTGTAACCATTGTGCAGATAAAACAACGCTTGGGCTTGACACATTTATCCAAATGATGCCCTGGTTCCCACAGTTGTAGCAGATCACCTCAGAGTATGCCATTAGGCCCGAAGCAGGGGCAGGAGCAGTTTTCTGGAAGTCCTATCTCTTCTTTTGCTGATTCTTGCCTTGAGATTTCCCACTGATCTGAGAGTCAGAACCACCAACAGATTGATCTTGGGCAATTACAGGAGCATGCCCAGATTGTGCCCCCATTTGGGGTGGAGGTGGGCCGTACCACTGCCCAACCGGTGCTCCCCCCCATTGCGATAGGGGAAATTCATCGGAGTTCCTGGTTCCTTCTCATCCTCCAGCCAGATATTGTCTCTCAGGAAGCAGAAATAACCACCAGACAGCTCAATTGAAGCAGATTGCAAGCCTAATTTCAATCTTCTGCAGGTTTGGGGGAGAGGTAAGGTAGGGGATCCACCTGCTCTGGTTCCGGTGGCGTGCTGGTGGGCAGGAGTCCAGTCAAGCATTCCCATCTCGCAGCATGGCGTGGATCTCCTGAATTCACTTCTCCTTTCGCCCATTGAACGAACGCAATCGGCGGCTCACTGGGGTGGGGCATCCTGTGCTTCCCCGAGAAATCTCCTTCGAAGTAGATCCGTAGGGCTAGATTCAGCAGCTCCCAATCCACACGATCCTTGCACATCCGAGCATACCTACGCGAGTGAGAGAACGGATTCGGTCCCTCCTTGGCTTCCTCCCTCGCAGCTTCCTCCTCTTCTTCCCTCCATTCACGCGTGCACTGGGTCCAGGAGAGAGCATCGTCACGGATCCGCATCGCCCGCTCCCTCCATCTCCTCCTCGAGTCTTCCGCAGCACCGCCGGCGCAACAGAGTCGAGCGGCTGGAGCATCTGCGGGAAGGCTTTGTAGACATGTGGGAGATGCATCTTGTACATCTGCCTGTCTTCCAGCCATTCCCCCGTGGATATGGCCGGCGACTCCATGGGGCGCGCGAGCGGACTTGCTGAGGGGGGCAGGCGCGCCCGGAGTTAGGAGGCGGGGTGTGGCGGCAAGATCTATGGCGGCGGCGAGGGTGGAGGTAGTGGCGGGGGCGGTGGCGAGGGTGGAGGTGGTGGCGGGGGCGAAGGGGATCGCGAGAGCGGTCATCTATTTGCTAATTATGTGAACTAAACAGTCAATATATAAAATAATTTAAATATATATAATATAGTTAGATGGGAAACGTAAGTTGGACCTGGCGTTCCTATTCTTATATAGAAAAATAGAACAGACCTCTGCGTTTTCTTCAAAAAAATACATAAATTGGGCTGCCAAAAATAAAACCTCGGATGGGAGGTCCATAGGCCGGTCGATACATGACGGCCCTAAGAAAATACTAACAGGCCTATGGACCTCCCATCCGAGGACGTGGGCTGCGCATGTTAAAAATGAAAGCCTAGACGGGGCAGCCTAAAACCACGTCCAACACTTGCCAAAACTTCGTCCCTCATTGTCTCTGTGTTTCGCTCACTCGACATTGTGTGGGCATTTTGACTGTGCATCATATGAAGATGTGCTATGCATGAATGTTGATCAGCATGATGTTAACTGGCTGGGAGTTCCATTTTCGACCATGAATAAAACTTCCAACATGATGTTAACCCTGTTTGAAAAGGCCGTGTTAATATAAATGCTCTGCCTCTGAAAGTTGCAGTTTCTTATCTGAAACTAAACTTGCAGTTTCTTATCTGAAACTGAAACTTGCAGTTTCTTCTCTGAGAATCACATTGTCTGCACTTTTATACTCCTACGAAACTACATTTTTTAAGAGCTAAAAATAGATATCTAGAATTCATAAAATACTTCATATGCTCAATACTGCAAATCTAAAATTCAAAAGACATTCATATCTGAAAGTACTCTCATACACAACACAAAACACAATTCACAACCTGCAAATACTGACAACCCTAAGCTCCTCCTGACAATTCACAACCTGCCCGACTATTGGGCTGGGGGGGGGGGTATCCCCCTCCTATTCCTCGGCGGCAGACAGCCGCCCCGTGAGACGATGTGAACGGCGAGGGAGATGATGGCGGGGAAGCGTCGTCGGGCCAACTGCTTTTCTCCTCTTGCAGTTGGGTTCGGTCGATGAAGACTCCACCGGCTCGCTCTGGCAGGACACCCTCACAAATGACACCCTGTAGATGCTCGATCCTTCAATCTCTGGTGGATGCTCCATCTAGGATCGATACTCCCACCACCGCTCCCTCACGATCGGATTCGGTGAATCTGTTTGCTCCATGGCCCACACGAGCAGCTCTATGTACTCCGGCGCGACTCCCTCCGGGAGTATCGCCGCCTTTTCGCTCTGTTGCAGATATTTGGCCATGAATGTCGCTGTCACCGCTAGTTGGTCCTTGTTGTCAAACCTAGACTGTATCTCCAACATCCTAGCTAGCTTCACAGGGTCGCCGTCTGCGATCCTCACGTATCGGTTGTACTCCTCCATCGATCTACTTCTCCACAGCACCTTCACTCGCCGGAGGTGGTTTTTGAATGGAAGAGGAGAGGAGCAGCGCTGGTTTTGGATTAGAACGGGAGAGGAGCGACGTTGGTTTTGGACTGGAACAGGAGAGGAGGGGCGGTGGTTTTGAAATGGAAGAGGAGAGGAGCGGCGCTGCATTTAGATTGGAACAGGAGAGGAGCGGCGGTGGTTTAAGAGGAGAAGAGCGGAAGAGCGGCACTAGTCTTGGAAGTATTTTTTTGTTGTTTCGCGTATTTTGGGTCAAATTTTGACCATGTACTGTATTTTACAAGCAAAATGTGAATGCATGTCACCAAAAATTGTATCGTTTGGTTAGTATCTGAATGTACTTTCAAATTATACTCCCTCCATTTTTGTATACAAGGCCACAAACTCATATTACAGGTACCAAGGTAAAAATCAATGCTTTGTTTAAGTCAATGTTGTAAGCTAGCTTGTCACCTTGATTGTCGTGTTAATTAATGTGGTTTTTCTCTCCCAAGAACAACAAGCCAACCCTCTCACTCCTCATTGGTTGATTAATGTTGGGAATGCAAGCTAACCTTGTCACTCCCGCATGCACACAAGGGATATTAATGTCCTCGGGTGGTAGTACGAGGCAAATGCCATCAATTTTGCCTCGATTAATGTTAGTGGCCTTGTATAGTTGCAAATTGTAATTTTGATAGTGGCCTTGTATACAACGTATAACATATATTTTATGTGCGAAAATCATGGTCAATTATGACCCAGAATAAAAGGGAGACTAGTTAATGTGGGGTCGCTTTCTTAATTGAAGGGTAAATTGATTTTGATTTTGATCCAGTCAGAGCGCGCTGGCCCTCTCGTCCAATCCTAAATCGCTGCCGCACGCTCCTCTCCCTCTTCTCCATTGCAAAACCACCTCCTCTCCTCTCCATCATCTCCATTCCAAAACCACCGTCTCGCCTCTCCCTCTTCTCTATTGCAAGACCACCGTCTCTCCTCCGTTTTCTAGACGCTTTGCTCCATGACACGGGCGCAATCCATGTATACAAAATTAGTAATAATGTATACTATTTAAAAGTCAAGGGCGGGGCTTTTCCCGTGCGGTAGGCGGCGGGGCAGTTCCGCCTAGTCGGTTCGACAAAGACACGAAGACGAGGGAGTAGGCTGCTGCAAATGTAGGGCTATGTGATTTGACAGCGAGTTACTGCTGGACAGGTGGGGCCCCATGATTTGACTTGCCATTATCATTTTAACTGCGGCGCTACGATCGGTGTGAGTCTGCCAGATTCCTGACCACCTCCATATAGGTGCCTCTCCCAATGCTCCACCATGTAGTAGAGGCTGGCTCTTGCATGAGAGCCCACTTCTCCACTTTTTCCTTGCCTCTCTTTCCTCCACATAAGCAAAAATGCCATGTAAAGCGCACTATTGTACTTACTTTTACTTGCTCCTACAGGTGCATAAGCTTGCCACATAAGCATAAAGTCTGATGTGGCAAGTTAATCAAGAAGAGAGAGACTAGTTTGGTGACCCAAGGAAGAAACGGTGCTAAGCGGGTGTACCCAGGTGAAAAGACAATTTTGAGTCTATAGCTAATTAAATGAAGCAAACTTAGCAACACCATTTCATTGGAAGAGGTCACTCCTTGGCAAATGCAATAAATACACGTGCTTAGCACCGTTTCTTCCTTGAGTACGAAGAAAGAGATAGAGAGGAGTAAACAAATACACTTATAGCCAACCTTCTTGTAGTATGAGTGACTAAGTGATGACTATGTATGACATGCCAACATCAGATAGCCTAACGCACCGTGTTAAATCTCCAAGGGTGCGACCGCGCGAGCGACGCGACGGTCATGGTAGGCGCGACCATGATACGGGCTGCTGGCAGCCCTTGGATCTGAGATCAAACAGTCGCATGCTAAGTTGCTGAAAATTTGCAGAATAACCCTCCAGGATAGGATATTCACCCATAGGTCTAGAATCACGCCATGCAACCGTTCGATCTCAGATCCAAGGGCTCTCAGAAGCTCGTATCATGGGAGAATGGAAAGCCACTACCCTGCTGTTCGCACGCTGGCAGTTTGCTCCTACTCGTCCCCACTCGTCCTTCAATACTATGGCGGTTCGCTCCTAGTCGTCCCGTCCATTCACATTATGGCAGTTCCACTAATCCTAACCATCCTCCCAAATCCATGGCGTCCCAAATCTCCACGATTGGCGGTGAGTACAAGGTTAGAACCATCACCATCGATGAGTTCGACGTCATCTACACCCGTTCTTCCGCGATGGTGAAAGGATGCCTTTCTCGCTTCAGACGCATGTTCGAAGACTCAGATGATGAGTGGGTCGCTGGGCTAGATGTTGAGTACACCACAGTCCTAGGACGAGAGAAGGATCTAAAGGACGAAGAGAGGAAGAAGCCCGCCGTGATCCAGGTTTGCGTGCATGACTTATGCTTGGTCTACCACATATGCCATGCCGACGTTGAGTGCCAGGATTTTAAGGACTTCCTCGAGAGCAACCTAGTCAAATTCATTACTATAGACTTTGGTAATGACAAAGAAGTCCTGCATCGGATAGGCCTCGTTGTAGGCAACACCTTCGACCTCTAGAAGAATCGGCTGGTGTCCTCTCGTCAGCCTTCAATGCTGACCCTGGCAGGGGCCATGGTTCATCCTTCGTACGGTAAACTGGAGAAACCTCATTACGTGTTTCATCGTCATGCATGGCAGCGGAATTTACTAGATATAGACCACATCCACAATGCTGCAATGGATGGCTACCTTTGCTTCAATATCTACAAGGGTTGGATGAAGAGCAACAGCCAGGTGTGCGGTTCAAGCAAAGAAGTATCGGCCAAGAGGAACAGGGACAAGGATGAAGTCGAGGAGTGGACGAGGACTCCGAGTAAGGTGGCAGTGTCGTTGCTCATGGTGGTTCTAATGCAGTTTCTACCGGAATATTTGCAAAGTTTAATTTCAGGCGTGCTTAATTGAATTTGAGGGGTGTGTTGTGTTGAGCCCCCAGCAGAACTATGTTATGTTTCTTCTTGTTACTTTAACTCTTCAGTACGTACATACTAGTATTTCTTACATTTGATCTTTTAGTTGGTATAGTACTACCACTCGTTTCTTCACATTATATACGTACAATATATATGGCCAACATCATATAGCCAGCAGTTTAGTTGTCAAAGAATTTCAGGGTGCTTAGTTTTGTCAAAGAATTCCAGGATGCTTAGAGGGTGCTTGGATCCAAGGGACTTATTTTAGTCTGACTAAAAATAGTCTCTTTAAGAGACTAAAGTTCCAAGCACCCCTGACTAAAGAGGGGCTAAAACTAGTCTTGAGACTAAATTTTTTTAGTCAGGGGTACCCCTACTAAAATGTGGATTAGTCCTCTCTCTACTCATTTAACTCCTCTCCTTTAACACAGGCGAGTTCTGGATAGGAGGGTTTGGAGGATAATAAATGCTCATTAACTTGATTTTAGCCTTTTTAGTATTTGGATCCAAGCATGGGTGAGGCTAGCATGTTTTAGTCCCACTACTTTTAGTCATGGGACTAAAACGTATCCAAGCACCCTCTTAGTTTTATTTGAGAGGTGGGTTGTGCTGGACACCATTATTGTGACTAGCCTTTTTAATAGTACTATATGCATAATTTGGCGACGAGCGCTCTCTATATGTACCACCTTTTTTTTAATTTCAAGTTTTGCTCCATGGCGCAATCCATCGATACTACTGTTGTACAAAAGTATACATTTTTTAAAAGGCTAGAGGGCGGGGCAGTCTAGCTTGGTCGGTTTCACGAGAGTCGAGGGCCTTTGTGATTTGACGGCTCATTACTGCTGGAAGGCGGGGCCTTGTGATTTGACTGCTCGTATAAATTCGCCGACGACCTGATCAAGGAGGAGCAAAGAACCGTGCGGTATACTCAAGTTTTCCACTGGTGTAGTACTGCGATGGAGGCACACGAAACACGGTAGCCCAGTGCCATATGGCGATAAAAAATGATCTAATTTGCTAGTCATCTCATTGTTAGCATTGTTCTATTCATTCCCTCAAAAAAACATTGTTCTATTCATGCCTGACAGAGAACGTGACACGTGCGGCGAAACACCCGAAGCAAAAGAAGAAACACAGGAGCAAAAGAAGAAGGAAGATTATCACCCCAAATGATCTAATTCGCCGCAGAGTCGTAACTGCTTCTTCATCACCTCCACGACCTCCATCTCCTTGCACGTCTCCTCCTCCATCTTCATCATTGTGTCCATGACGCGGCATTTCTCGACGCGAGCCTTCATCATCTGTTCCACGGCCATATTACGTACCTTGACAGCAGCCGGGTGCTCGATGCGGAGCTTCGCCAACTCTTCCTTCTGTTCCATGGCGAGGGCCTGCAACATCTTCATCGAGGAACTACTATTCTCATGCAGCTTCTTCCAGCCGGCATTCTTCTCCTTCAACAGGTTGATCTCGTGGCAGAGCTTCGCATTGTCCTCCCGAAGTCGCAGGATTTCGCTGGTCGCCTTCTTCTCCGAGGCAATGCTCTTCTTCAGCAGCATCACCAAGCCGGCGGTCAACTCCCCCTGTTGATTGAGCTCAGCGGGCATGTTGTCGAGGCTCTCCTTCAGCAACTCCATCAAGCCTCGGATGAACTCCTTCTGCTTATTGAGCTGATCGGGCATGCCGTCGAGCGATAATGACTCCAGCTCCGCCGGCTCGGCATGTTCGCCTCCGCGGCTAGGGCGCTCCTGGGAGCCATCGCCTGCCCGTGAGAGATCTTTCGAGGTCTCTATGTGGCGGCGAGCCCTCTTTTTTTTCCGCGGCCTTGGTTGCCGCTCCCTTGTTACGAGTAGTTCTCGACCTAGAGCTCTGCTCACCGGCCATGGCAACGACGGACGAAGAAGAAGCACTTATGAGGAGGAAAGGTAGAGTGATTTTTGATTAGGTAGTTCCCCTTTTTATAACCTAAGTACTAGCACTAGTACTAATACCTACATGGTGGGAACACATTTAGGTTTGGTACGTACTACTAGTAGGTGTGAGCAGGCTTTCGAATGTGATGGGAACAAGGTAAAGATTAATTGATAGTTTTGGTTTTGAGGCATGAAACGGCTCCCGATGAGTTTAGCGGAACATAAATTTCAAGGCTACACCACTCAAATGCGTAAATATTATGTTACTATCAAAAATTGGCACAAAATACGAAGGAGACCAATAGAAGTACTACTAGCAACCCATGATTTAACTACTCGCATGCGCGCAGTGGAGTAATAATGTCTTTCTTCCGCCCTCACGTCCACTCAGTTTGCATGCGCTGTATTAATTGACCATCAATGAAGTGAACGACTTTACACGCGTCAAATTATCACATGGGGTGGATCTTGGTACAAAATTGCGTCTGCCCGTGTACCCACGTGTGCGTGCGAGGAATGAGTGCGTGCATGGCGTGCATGCACATCTTCGCTTCGTGCATGTACCGCCAGTATGGCTCAGGGAGGACGAGTACATTCTTCTGGAACCAACAACACGTCACTATGATCAATCCATGCAAGGAGGTCGCGACAATGCCTACACATGTGCCACGTGGCTTCATGAACTGTAAGAGAGACATTGTGTAGCGTGCCATTGGTATTCTAATTTACGTGTTTTGCACATACTCGAAGTACTAGTAAGGTACATGTTGGGGATATTACTACTGGGCATAAACCGGCCTACCTGGGCCGTATTAACTCCATCAGTAGTTCAAAGGTGTTAAAGCCCAAAGAGGCAGATAAAGGCCCAGGGCCCGTAGTCGGTTTACAACCTGTAGCCGTACATCAGCTTTGTGCACATACTTGTAATATGAGTTAGGAACAAGGAGAGACCAACCCGGATATGAGTATGAACCGGTGTTGGGACTCTCTGAACCGGCAGGCGTCACCTATGTATGTAAGGGGATGACTCGGCGGCGGTTCAAGGAGGACAGACAACGACTCGAGACATAGGCGAAGCTTATTCGCTCCCTAGTCATCGAAACACCCATCAATTCCATCACAACTAAAAGTAGGCTTTTACCTTCATTGAAGGGGCCGAACTAGTATAAACTCTCTTGCATCCTTGTGTCCGCTTTAACCCCTTCAAGCTAACCCGTAGCGATGGCTCCACGACTAAGTCCTTTCTCTCGGACATCTGCCATGACAAAACCACGACAGTTGGCTCCCACCGTGGGGCTATCGCACGATGGTTTCCGGTTCTTGGAGGGCCGCTTTCAAGGACTCGAGGGCTATGCTGTAGGCCGGATGACTAAGAGTCGTCGCGGCAGGCTCTACATCGACGATGCAGGCTGGGGCCCTGAGGCCGGCTCAGTTGAGTACGGGTACCGGGTCCCCTTTGGTAGCATTCACGTTTTCATTGGGAAGATCGGTGAACCGGGCCCTGAGCCAGACATCTGCACCGACCTCGTCGAGACGGCTCAGCATGCGCAATCCGCCCGGGTTAAACCGGCCATGAAGCGTGCCTTCGTGGGAGTCATCCATGGAGGAAGTCATGAGGACGGATCGGGATTTCATGGGGCGACTATCATTTGTTCCGGTGACGAATCTTCGACCGGAGAAACTGAATCTCTTTATCAGCTACGAGATGGCCGGATTGGGAGCTATTCCGATGGCGACAGTATTCCGGACCCCTCTGATCTGCCCAACCGGGTTGGAGTATTCATGGCCGGAACACAAGCAACGCTTCATTCTTCGACAGCTGCGGCAACGATTTCCAGTTCAGCAGCAGCAACGGCCGCCGGGGCAGGAGGCCCTGTGCGCCCGCCGGCTCAGGTTCTATCAGAGCTATTTGATGCGTTGGCTGTGCTTATGGCGGAAGTTAATCCGCCAGATCAGGACGTTCACAATACGGAGATTGCAAAGGTAAAGGAAAAGATCACCCAGGCCAAGGTGGATCTGGCGGCTGAGGACACCAGGATGGCCGCAGAGCGGGCTGCTTTAGACGTACAGGCTTATGTTAGACTAGAGCGCATCACATGAAGTCATGAGGAGGAAGCACCGGTCCCGCTTACCTCCGATTTTCGAGGCCAGAGACCTTTTCAACACTCCAGGGCCAAGAGCCGGCAATCCGCTAGAGGGGAACTGGGCAGAAGCCCCTGGGACCGGTGCACCGGTTCAGCCTCATCAGATCGACCCGCCTCGTCAAAACACCGTTGTACCTCAGGCTGCTTTAACACCCCCGGGTCACTACTCCAGCCCAATGGACAATCTTGTTGCCGCTGCTGCACGGCTGGAGGCCATTCCAATTGAAGGTGACTCGCCACAGGCAGTAGAGACACGGCGGGTCAAGGAACTTCTGAGGACTGCTTTGGCCCAACAGGAAGCATACTCGTACAGCCACGACCGAATCCACTCGACCCCTCATCCAAGCCGGAGCTATAGCAGACATATGGATGAACCGGCAGTGTCGAGTAATGAACGACGTGGGGCACCTCGGGACAACAACCCGACGGTGGTGCTGATGACGCTCGGGAAGTGGTGAACCGGGCCCGAGCGCGTAGGGAGGCCGAGTTAGCCGCACAGCATCAGGCTCGGCAGCTCACGCCGGTTCGTCCAACCATTTCGATTGAACCTGGTGTTACCTCTAGTTCTTTGGGGGTGCCTTGCCTCATCCCCGCTTTACGCAACATGTGCTTGCCCAAGGATTTCAAGGGCCCACGCAAGGTACCAAATTATACGGCGGATCAACCACCAGAGACATGGGTAGAGAGCTATGAGATGGCCATGGAGATGCTTGATGTGGATGACACGGCGTGTGCGAAATACTTCACCATGATGCTTGAAGGAACGGCCCGTACTTGGTTAAAAAGATTGCCCGCTAATTCTATCAGTTCATGGGCCCAATTACGAGCCCGGTTTATCAACAATTTCAAGGATACCTGTAAACAGGCTATGTCGATAGTGGACTTAGCTGCATGCGTCCAGGAGGAAGGAGAGTCAATGACTCATTGGGTGCGCCGGGTTTCACAAGTGTTGCACTCCTCAGACCGCATCAACACTGACACCGCAGTGTTAACCCTAGAAGGCAACTGCCGGTTTGGGCCCCTGAAGTTGAAATTGGGACGGATGAAGCGTCATTGCACCGACATGGGGACCCTCATGGCCGCTTTGGTAAAATATGATGATTCTGATAGTACCAAGGATCCTGAATCTGATGATGACAAGACAGGGAAGGGGAAGAAGAACAGCAGCTCCAAAGGTCAGCAACATCACTGGGTAGGCAATGGCGGAGGAGGCAAGCGTAAAGTGGATGGCAACATGGATTTTGTGGGTAATACCAACGTACAGGACAATGGCCAGCGGTGCAAGGGTAGGCCGAAAAATCGTAGTGGAGCGCCCAACCCCAACCCAAACCGCCTGAACTATCTGCTAAGCCAGCCCTGTCCAAGACATGGGACGAAGGAGGAGCCAGCAAACCACCTTTGGAAGGATTGCTTTATTATGCAGGAGTTCAAAAATTCTAATAATTTCCGGTATGATCACGGATCTGGCGGTGGCTCAGGGTCCGGGCCGGGTTAGGGTGGAGGAAGTTCCGGTTCAGAATTTAATGGTAATCCGGGCAGACATAATGGTCAAAATAGCTAGAACAACCAGGGTGGTTACAACCAACAGCAGCAATAGTCAGGTTACCAAAGCAACCCAAAGCAGTTGAGTAATGGGCAGTACCATGTCTTTACCACTAGCTTGGACAAGCGAGACCGGAAGGTTTAGAGGCGGGCGGTCAACTCTGTTGAACCGGCCACACCCCGTTATCTACGTTGGTCTGAACAGCCAATCATATGGAGCAGAGAGGATCACCCACTCCAGGTCGATAATCCAGGTCAGTTGGCTCTGGTGGTGGCGCCTCAGGTGGGAGGTTATAAGTTCACTAAGGTGCTCATGGATGGAGGGAGCAGCATTAACATCCTATACTACGAGACCTTCCGTCGTATGGGACTTACAGATAAGAATCTCAAACCATCCAATACAGTATTCCACGGTGTAGTGCCTGGCAGATCAGCATATCCCGTTGGTAAGATAGCTCTTGAAGTAGCCTTTGGGGATGATCATGATTCCAGGTCGGAGACATTAACGTTTGAAGTGGTGAAAATCCAAAGTCCATATCATGCCCTGTTTGGGCGTCTGGCATACGCCAAGTTTATGGCTTGGCCCTGTTATGTGTATTTGCAGCTCAAGATGCCGGGTCACAAGGGGACAATAACGGTTCACGGAAGCCGCAAAATCGCTTTGGAATGCGAGGAAGGAGATGCGGCTTATGCAGAGTCGGTTTGTGCCACCGAGGAGTTGAAGTACTATAAGGACAATGTTGATCCGGCAGACATGAATCCGTTGAAGAAGACAACTATGGAGCATGATCCGGCCCTGAAGTTCAAATCGGCAGCAGAAACTAAGCTTGTTGACTTCGTACCTGGCGATTCATCCAAGCAGTTCAGCATTAGTGCCAACTTGGATCCAAAATAGGAAAGCGCGCTCATCGAGTTCATCCGTGAGAATCGGGACATTTTTGCATGGAAGCCCTCTGACATGCCAGGTGTACCGAGGCAACTCACTGAGCACACACTTAATGTGGATCCTAAATACAAACCGGTGAAACAGTTCCTCCGCCGGTTTAACAAAGAAAGACGTAAGGCGATTGGAGAAGAGGTGGCCAGGCTCTTAGCAGCTGGCTTTATTGTTGAAGTTTTTCACCCTGAGTGGCTTGCCAATCCGGTGCTAGTCCTTAAGAAAAACGGCACCTGGCGTATGTGTGTGGATTACATAGATCTTAATAAAGCTTGTCCAACAGATCCTTTTGCCCTCCCCGTATTGATCAAATCATTGATGCTACGGCGGGTTGTAAGCATTTAAGTTTTTTGGATGCATATTCTGGCTATCATCAGATCAAAATGGCGGTTAAGGACCAGGAGAAGATGGCATTCATAACTCCCTTTGGAGCCTTCTGCTATGTGTCTATGCCCTTTGGGATCAAAAGTGCCCAGGCAACTTATCAACGGTGTGTACAAAATTGTCTTCACAAGCAGATTGGCCGTAATGTACATGCTTACGTGGATGATATCGTGGTTAAATCCAGGGAGAAGGAGACTCTAGTTGATGATTTGAAGGAAACCTTTGATAACCTAAGGACGTACAAGATGATGCTTAATCCGGACAAGTGTGTCTTTGGTGTACCGGCGGGCAAGTTATTGGGGTTTCTGGTGTCCAACAGGGGAATTGAGGCTAATCGGGAGAAGATCACAAGCATCACCTCCCTGGCTAAACCGAAGTGTATCAATGATGTTCAACGCCTGGCAGGCCGGATTGCCGCGTTAAGCCGGTTTATCAGCCGCCTTGGTGAGAAGGCGATCCCTTTGTATCAGATGTTGAAGAAGACGGATCAGTTCGTCTGGAGTTCTGCTGCTGATGAAGCGTTTGAGGACTTAAAGCGACAATTGGCCAATCTGCCTGTGCTCGCTGCTCCCATTGACAAGGAGCCGTTACTGCTATATGTTGCTGCTAATGCTCGTGCGGTCAGCGTGGTTGTTGTGGTGGAATGAAAGGAGGCAGGTAAGGAGCATCCGGTTCAACGTCCGGTCTATTAAATCAGCAAGGTACTCATTGAGTCCAAGCAAAGGTATCCGCATTGGCAGAAGCTGGTGTACGGAGTTTTTATGGCAAGCCGGAAGCTTAAGCAATACTTCCAAGGGCACCCAATTACGGTGGTCAGTTCTGCTCCTTTGGGAGATATCATTCAGAACCGGGAAGCAACTGGCCGGATTGCAAAGTGGGCTATAGAGCTGGGGCCGTACGGTTTGAAATATGTGCCTCGGACAGCGATTAAGTCTCAAGCACTTGTTGATTTCATCAATGATTGGACGGAAATGCAAGCACCTGAAGAAAATCCGGATCATACGTATTGGACCATCCATTTTGACGGATCCAGGTAGTTGGAAGGCTCGGGGGTTGGAGTCGTATTAACTTCCCCACGAGGAGATAAGTTTTGTTATGTTCTCCATTTAATGTTCCCTTGTACTAACAATGCAGCTGAGTATGAAGCCTTGCTCCATGGTCTTCGGATGGCTAAGGAGATGAATCTAAGTCGAGTTAAGTGCTTCGGTGATTCAGACCTTGTGGCTCAGCAAGTGTCTGGCACTTGGGACTCCAAGGACCCACTCATGGCAGCATATCATCGTGAGGTGGATATTGTTGCAGGTTATTTCAGGGGCTATCAGGTGGACCACGTGGACCGGCGGAAAAATGAAGCGGCGGACGCTTTAAGGCGGTTAGGCTCTCAGCGCAAACCGGTCCCACCCAATGTTTTTCTGGATGTGCTACACAACCCGTCGGTGAAGATCCCTGGTGAAGAGGATTTGGCCATTCCTGATCCGGAGGCTCAATTGGTGGCAGTTCTCCATGTTATTCCGGATTGGACGCTTCCTTATCTGGCGTACAAGAACCGGGGCGAGTTGCCAGAAGATGAGATTCTAGCCCGGCAGATAGTCCGGCGATCATTGCAGTGTATCAGGAGCTTTTCAACGTTGCGTGTCTCCTGAAGAAGGCCGTGAAATTTTGCGGGAGATCCACGAAGGAGATTGTGGTCACCACGCCGGTTCAAAATCTCTGGTGGCCAAAGCGTTTCTCCATGGTTTCTATTGGTTAACTGCTCATGCTGATGCGAAGGATCTGGTCAGACGATGTGATGGTTGCCAAAGGTTTTCAAGACGTGCTCATGTATCGGCTCAAGAATTGAGGATGATTCCAATTACTTGGCCATTTGCGACTTGGGGGCTAGATATGGTTGGGCCTTTCAAAAGGTCCAAAGATAAGAAGACCCACCTCCTGGTGGCGGTGGACAAGTTTATAAAGTGGGTGGAGGCAGAACCTGTTAGCAAGTGTGATGCGGCCACTGCAGTTCAGTTCATCAAAAAGGTGATTTTCCGGTTTGGCTTTCCGCACAGTATTATCACAGATAATGGTACCAATTTATCCAAAGGTGCTATGAAGGAGTTCTGCGAACGGGAGCACATCTGGCTCGACGTTTCATCAGTGGCACATCCACAGTCCAATGGTCAAGCAGAAAGATCTAATCAAGAGATCTTGAGAGGCATCAAGCCCCGGCTCATGGTTCCTTTGCAGAGAACGCCGGGTTGTTGGGTAGAAGAATTACCATCTGTGTTATGGAGCATCAATACAACACCCAACAGATCAACAGGATACACACCGTTCTTCATGGTTTATGGAGCGGAGGCGGTTCTCCCCAGCGATATCCGTCATGACTCACCTCGTGTCACGGCTTATGTTGAAGCAGACAACGAGACAGCACGACAAGATGCTTTGGACCGGTTGGATGAAGAGCGTGACATCGCAGCCGCCCGGTCGGCGATTTACCAGCAGGATCTTCGTCGTTATCACAGTCGCCGAGTCAGAACCAGAGCCTTCCAGGAAGGAGATTTGGTGCTTCGGCTCATCCAAGATTAGACTGATATGCATAAGCTATCCCCACCTTGGGAGGGGCCTTTCGTGGTCAGCAAGAATCTGCACAACGGGTCGTACTATCTGATCGATATTCGAGAGCATAAGGACTCACGTACATCAGAGGAGGAGACTAGCAGGCCGTGGAATATAGCTCATCTTCGGCCTTACTATAACTGAGCCATTGGCTATACTTATGTACATACAATGTATATATTATGATTAAGTAAAATAAACTGGAACCTCAGCTAAAGCGGGGTATCTGTTCTTTTACATCATGTGAGGTTACACGGAGTTGCTCTAAAGCGGCCTCCGGTTTACCCCTTGAGTTCGCTTTGCTAAAAGCATCGTGTTATATCACTTGGAGGATTGGTCATGTCCGAACCAATACCATGCCTCTTGATAGGCGAAATCCACCAGATCACTTGGGGACTTGGTCATGTCTGAACCAGTCATGCCTCTTGATCGGCCTAACGCCACAGAATCACTTGGGGGCTTGGTCGAACCCGAACCATGACCACGCCATTTGGTCGGCATAAAATGCCACAAGAGTCACTTGGGGACTTGGCTAACTAGAACCATAGTTACACCTAACGGGAGCTTGGTCGTGTTTGGCCATGGTTACGCCATTTGATCAGCTTAAATAAGTCTTTTTTGGCAAACGTTTTTTTCGTTGCTTTTGCTTCATACTTTTCTTTGAAGGTTTTTTTTTCTTTTTATTGTGTTTCTTAAACCGACAAAAAAAATTCAATTGACGGAACACAGTTCACGTCAATCCGGAGGCTATTTGACCGGTTTAATCTGCGTTGTTAACATCCTCTTATGGAGTAACACGGTATTTATCGTAACCCGGCACGGTTTACATGGTAAACCAGCGTCATATATATACAGGAGCTGTTATCTCCTCCAACAGTATGGGTTTGCAAAACTCCGCTTCAAGATTGGCCAAGCCAATGTCACACTCAATGACGGCAGGTATTATGTATCTCAAAATTTGGTCATACTTAAAATTTTGTTTTGATTTCATATATGCAGACATCATTCCGCCTGACGGTACAACCGCGTTGGCACTTGACGAATTTTTCATTTCAGGAAGTGTTTTGGAAAGTTCATTACCACAGGAAGAACAAATTATGCACGAAGGCATATCAACATCAAAGGTATCAGCTAGCCTATTACAAGGCAACATGGTGCCCATAATAATATAATTGTTTTTCGCAAAGAAGAGGCAGTTTTAAACCGGCGTCCGGTTCAAGGTTGGTTACCAGCCTGGCCTGATGGTTGTGAGTCGTCCTGCGCCGCTTCAGCCTCCGTATCCCTACCCAATGGCTGGAAATCCACAGTTGTCCAGTTGATTCCCATTAATGCTTGAAAAACAGCTTCATCGTGGATCAGCAAGGACGGGTCAATATCGGGAGCGTAAGTATGCTTACGGATTGGAGGAATCAGATTTTCCGATTCATGGATTGGCGCAGCTATTCGCTTGTTCTGACTGTCATATTGCGCTTGATAACGAGACAAGTCTGCTTCCTCAGCCAACTGACAAGCTAGTGGACGCACCTCCCGGTTTATCGCTCGCAGATCCGCTTCACCGAATTCTGATCCGTCTTCCTTCAAGCTGGGATAGCCCTGAGCCGCTTCGACAGGATCAAAATCCGGCACCCAGGCTTTTGCCCGGATTAAAGCATTGATTGTGCCGGTTCGAGCAGCAGATTTCTTTAGCTCTTCAATCCGGGCAGGAAGCACCGACAGTTTCATCAGAGTATCTTGAATCAAAGTAGGCGCCGGTTTGTTGTGAGAAGCGGTACAGATGATCCGCTGGGCACCAGTATACAATTGTTCAACCAATGTATAGGCGGCTTTAGCTTCTTCCGTACATCTGACCCCAAGTGACCAATGCGTGTCCTTGAAATACCCTAAAGTGTTAATAAGCCGGCGACTTTGTCAGAAGGCAGAGCCAATTCAGTAGGAAAACTGGCTTACCAAAGATAGCAGCAGTCATGGCATGCACGTGCCGCTTTATGCTGGTCAGTTCATCTGCCACTGGTTTTAGTGCAGCCTCAGCATCCTCTGCTTGTTTGATCAAAGCGGATTTCTCAGTGGCCCAGTCCGCCCGTTTCTTTTTGAAGTTTTCCTTAAGTTGTTCCATGGTGCTTAAAGCACTGGCCAATTCCTCTTTTGCTTTGGAGGTTTCAGCTTGTTGGGTTTTCAGGGCTTCTTGAAGATCGATGACTTGGTTCTCCTTCGTCTTCAGCTCCGCCTGCATGCATACAGATATATGCTTCAGCAAACTGGTAGAAGGATTCAAGTACCAACCACATAACAAGTTATGCGCTTAGTACTTGGGGGCTAATGCATATTTGATCTAAAGCGGCCCCCGATTTACCCCTTCATCTTTCGATTGTTTACAAAGTCCCAAGATCAATACAAGTATTCAGCTTGGCACTTGGGGGCTAATGGCTATTTGATCATATATATTCTGATACGGCAGTTTCAATTACTTAAAGTACCGGTTTAACTACGCTAAAGTTGAAACGGCCCTTGGGGGCTACATCAGCAAATTTCAAAGCAACAAGATTTATATTATTTAAGTCCCGGTTTGAAAGAATATTCCAAACTGGCCCTTGGGGGCTAGGAGAGTCAGGAATGGAAGCATACAAGCAAGAAGGAGCATATGGAAATTACCTCATATTTGTCTTTCATCATGTTAACCAGCCCGGCTTCATAGTCATGGCTGGTATAGAGCCGGTTTAGATAGCCGGAATGGATATCTTGGGCGTTCAGAGCAGCGTAAGTCGTCAGATCAGCGTTCCACTTGCCTTTACCAAAGGCAGCAAGTTCTTCCTTGGCAGAATGTTTGGATAAAGCGACAGGATTTTTTGGCTCAGTATGGCCAGTACCAGTAATGACAACCTCATCATCTTAGGTACCACCGGTTTGCACTGGAGCTGTTGGCTCGTCAGTAGGCTTTGCTGGACCGGTGGAGCCCTCAATCCGGATGGAACCTGTAGGCTGATGGGTAGGATCTGAGGTGTAAGTGGGTCTCTCTTCTGCAATAAGATCATCATCTTGTTGCGGTGGATCGTTGGGAATATCCTCAGGAATAGCCGCTTCAGCGTTGGGTGTCTTGTCCGCTTCAAGAACGACATCCTCTTCGGCCGCTTTGTCCAGGCGGGCCTTCTTGCTTGGCCTAGGTTTGGCCCTGAGAAGGATAACAAAATCAAATACAGAATATGTTCTAAGGCAATGTACTGCAAACATTGCAATAAGTATAGCTTACCCAAACACCGTTTTGAGCGGTGGGAGCTGAGTAGCTGATGACTCGCCAGAAGATGAGTGGGAAGTAACCTGATAATTGGATTCAGATGGAGTAAGAGGTTGATGAAAGCAGCCCGCTTTAGGACAAGCACTGACAAGCAAATTAGAGACCTCGGAATGGCGTTTCCGAACCGGACTGTTCGGTAAACCGGCGGAGGTAACTACCTGGCCGCTGTGCCGGGTGATGCGGCGAGCTTTGTGTTGTTGGGTCTTCATAAGAAGTTTAGGATCCAAATAAGCAAGAGGATGAGAAATTTTAACTTTCCGGTTTGCCTGACGGATTTTTTGTGAAGGCAAGGTTTCTGAATCGGAAGAGAGAATAATTACCTCGGCAACATCCGCGTGGCTGGCTTCGACATCATCCTGACAAATATCATCATCAATAAGACACATGAAAAATAAACCAAGTGAGTCAAGCTCTACCTCAAAATCCGGATTATCAACCTCATCGTTAGGAGTCGGATTAGAAGAGGCGGTGGTTCTTTTCATATGGGCAGTCTTCTTCACAACTTTAGTCTTTTGCCGGGCTGCTCTTTCCAGTTTGTCTGGTTTTTCTGGCTTCTCCGGCGTCAGTTTTTTTGCTCCAAAACGGATCATGGCCCTGATTATGCAGACACTGATATTAAAAACAATGACCAGACATATCAATAACAGATTCAGTAAAGGTAAAAGTCAAAGTCTTACAGCTGGCGGTTTGTTGGTGGCACCGAAGGGAAGCAGGCCGGTTCTGGCGCAGATGTGTTCCGATTCATTCAGTATCTTATGCACAGCCTCTGTGATTTCTTCACCAGAGAGCTGGAGTCTTGAGTGTCGTAGTGGGTCATCAACACGATCAGTATACTGGCACATCAAACCGGAGCATAGACTAAGAGGCAGTATGCTCCATGATATCCAACAGCAAGCAAGATCAACCCCTGTTAAACCGTTGGCCATAAAAGCTCTGAGCTTTGATAGATGAGGAGCATATTTACTTCTCTCCTGTGCAGTCAATCTTTGTGGAGAAGGGTGTGTGTTGCTGAGCCGCTCCGGTCGAAAGCCAAGCAAGGGATTCTCACCAGCAGGGGAGGTGTATTTGTTGGAAATATGCCCTAGAGGCAATAATAAATTGGTTATTATTATATTTCCTTGTTCATGATAATCGTTTATTGTCCATGCTAGAATTGTATTGATAGGAAACTCAGATACATGTGTGGATACATAGACAACACCATGTCCCTAGTAAGCCTCTAGTTGACTAGCTCGTTGATCAATAGATGGTTACGGTTTCCTGACCATGGACATTGAATGTCATTGATAACGGGATCACATCATTAGAAGAATGATGTGATGGACAAGACCCAATCCTAAGCCTAGCACAAAGATCATGTAGTTCGTATGCTAAAGCTTTTCTAATGTCAAGTATCATTTCCTTAGACCATGAGATTGTGCAACTCCCGGATACCGTAGGAGTGCTTTGGGTGTGCCAAACGTCACAACGTAACTGGGTGGCTATAAAGGTACACTACAGGTATCTCCGAAAGTGTCTGTTGGGTTGGCGCGAATCGAGACTGGGATTTGTCACTCCGTGTAAACGGAGAGGTATCTCTGGGCCCACTCGGTAGGACATCATCATAATGTGCACAATGTGATCAAGGAGTTGATCACGGGATGATGTGTTACGAAACGAGTAAAGAGACTTGCCGGTAACGAGATTGAACAAGGTATCGGGATACCGACGATCGAATCTCGGGCAAGTATCGTACCGCTAGACAAAGGGAATTGAATACGGGATTGATCGAATCCTCGACATCGTGGTTCATCCGATGAGATCATCATGGAACATGTGGGAGCCAACATGGGTATCCAGATCCCTCTGTTGGTTATTGACCGGAGAGTCATCTCGGTCATGTCTGCCTGTCTCCCGAACCCGTAGGGTCTACACACTTAAGGTTCGGTGACGCTAGGGTTATAGAGATATTAGTATGCGGTAACCGGAAAGTTGTTCGGAGTCCCGGATGAGATCCCGGACGTCACGAGGAGTTTCGGAATGGTCCGGAGGTAAAGAATTATATATAGGAAGTGCTATTTCGGCCATCGGGACAAGTTTCGGGGTCACTGGTATTGTACCAGGACCACCGGAAGGGTCCCGGGGGTCCACCGGGTGGGGCCACCTACCCCGGGGGCCACATGGGCTGTAGGGGTGTGCGCCTTGGCCTGTATGGGCCAAGGGCACCAGCCCCAAGAGGCCCATGCGCCAAGAGATAAGGAAAGGAAGAGTCCTAAAAGGGGAAGGCACCTCCGAGGTGCCTTGGGGAGGATGGACTCCTCCCTGGCCGCACCCTTCCTTGAAGGAAGGGCCAAGGCTGCGCCCCCCCTCTCCCTTGGCCCTATATATAGTGGGGGTAAGGGAGGGCAACCATACCTAAGCCCTGGCGCCTCCCTCTCTCTCCCATGACACATCTCCCTCCTCCCGCAGCGCTTGACGAAGCCCTGTTGGAATCCCGCTACTTCCACCACCACGCCGTCGTGCTGCTGGATCTCCATCAACCTCTCCTCCCCCCTTGCTGGATCAAGAAGGAGGAGACGTCGCTGCTCCGTACGTGTGTTGAACGCGGAGGTGCCATCCGTTCGGCGCTAGGATCATCGGTGATTTGGATCACGACGAGTACGACTCCATCAACCCCGTTCTCCTGAACGCTTCCGCGCGCGATCTACAAGGGTATGTAGATCCACTCCTCCCTTGTTGCTAGATGACTCCATAGATAGATCCTGGTGACACGTAGGAAAATTTTGAATTTATGCTACGTTCCCCAACAGTGGTATCAGAGCTAGGTCTATGCGTAGTTTCTATGCACGAGTAGAACACAAAGTAGTTGTGGGTGTTGATTTTGTTCAATATGCTTACTGTTACTAGTCCAATCTTGATTCGGCGGCATTGTGGGATGAAGCGGCCCGGACCGACCTTACACGTACTCTTACGTGAGACTGGTTCCACCGACTGACATGCACTAGTTGCATAAGGTGGCTAGCGGGTGTCTGTCTCTCCCACTTTAGTCGGATCGGATTCGATGAAAAGGGTCCTTATGAAGGGTAAATAGCAATTGGCATATCACGTTGTGGTTTTGCGTAGGTAAGAAACGTTCTTGCTAGAAACCCATAGCAGCCACGTAAAACATGCAAACAACAATTAGAGGACGTCTAACTTGTTTTTGCAGGGTATGCTATGTGATGTGATATGGCCAAAAAGAATGTGATGAATGATATGTGATGTATGAGATTGATCATGTTCTTGTAATAGGAATCACGACTTGCATGTCGATGAGTATGACAACCGGCAGGAGCCATAGGAGTTGTCTTAATTTATTTATGACCTGCGTATCAACATAAACGTCATGTAATTACTTTACTTTATTGCTAACTGTTAGCTGTAGTGGTAGAAGTAATAGTTGACGAGACAACTTCATGAATACACGATGATAGAGATCATGATGATGGAGATCATGGTGTCATGCCGGTGACGATGATGATCATGGAGCCCCGAAGATGGAGATCAAGAGGAGCAAAGTGATGATGGCCATATCATGTCACTATTTGATTGCATGTGATGTTTATCATGTTTATGCATCTTGTTTACTTAGAATGACGGTAGTAAATAAGATGATCCCTCATTAAAATTTCAAGAAAGTGTTCCCCCTAACTGTGCACTTTTGCGAAAGTTCGTCGTTTCGAAGCACCACGTGATGATCGGGTGTGATAGATTCTTACGTTCGAATACAACGGGTGTTAACGAGCCTAGCATGTACAGACATGGCCTCGGAACACATGCGAAACACTTAGGTTGACTTGATGAGCCTAGCATGTACAGACATGGCCTCGGAACACAAGAGACCGAAAGGTCGAGCATGAGTCGTATGGTAGATACGATCAACATGAAGATGTTCACCGATGATGACTAGTCCGTCTCACGTGATGATCAGACACGGCCTAGTTGACTCGGATCTTGTAATCACTTAGATGACTAGAGGGATGTCTATCTGAGTGGGAGTTCATAAGATGAACTTAATTATCCTGAACATAGTCAAAAGGTCTTCGCAAATTAAGTCATGGCTCACGTTTCTGTTCTACTGTTTAGATATGTTCCTAGAGAAAATTTAGTTGAAAGTTGATAGTAGCAATTATGCGTACTAGGTCCGTAAACTGAGGATTGTCCTCATTGCTTCATAGAAGGCTTATGTCCTTAATGCACCGCTCAGTGTGCTGAACCTCGAACGTCGTCTGTGGATGTTGCGAACATCTGACATACACGATTTGATAACTACGTGATAGTTCAGTTAAACAGTTTAGAGTTGAGGCACCAAAGACGTTTTGAAACATCGCGAAACATATGAGATGTTTCGAGGGCTGAAATTGGGATTTCAGGCTCGTGCCCACGTCAAGAGGTATAAGACCTCTGATGATTTTCTTAGCCTGCAAACTAAGGGAGAAAAGCTCAATTGTTGAGCTTGTGCTCAGATTGTCTGAGTACAACAATCATTTGAATCGAGTGGGAGTTGATCTTCCAGATGAGAAAGTGATGTTTCTCCGAAGTCATTACCACCAAGCTGCTAGAGCTTCATGATGAACTATAATATATCCGGGACATATATGATGATCCTTGAGATATTCGCGATGTTTGACACCACAAAAGTAGAAATCAAGGAGCATCAATTGTTGATGGTTGGTGAAACCACTAGTTTCAAGAAGGGCAAGGGCACAAAGGGATACTTCATGAAACGGCAATTCAGCTGCTTCTCTAGTGAAGAAACCCAAGGTTGAACCCAAACCCGAGACTAAGTGCTTCTGTAATAAGGGGAACAGCCACTGGAGCAGAATTACCCTAGATACTTGGTAGATGAGAAGGCTGGCAAGGTTGATAGAAGTATATTGGATATACATTGTGTTGATGTGTACTTTACTAGTACTCCTAGTAGCACCAGGGTATTAGATACCGGTTCGGTTGCTAAGTGTTAGTAACTCGAAATAAAAGCTACGGAATAAACGGAGACTAGCTAAAGGTGAGCTGACGATATGTGTTGGAAGTGTTTCCAATGTTGATATGATCAAGCATCGCACGCTCCCTCTACCATCGAGATTGGTGTTTGCGTTGAGCATAGACATGATTGGATTATGTCTATCGCAATACGGTTATTCATTTAAGGAGAATAACGGTTACTCTGTTTATTTGAATAATACCTTCAATGGTCTTGCACCTAAAATGAATGGTTCATTGAATCTCGATCATAGTGATACACATGTTCATGCCAAAAGATATAAGATAGTAATGATAGTACCACCTACTTGTGGCACTGCCACTTAAGTCATATCGGTATAAAATGCATGAAGAGGCTCCATGTTGATGGATCTTTGGACTCACTCATTTTTGAAAAGTTTGAGACATGCGAACCATGTCTATTGGTGTATATGCATGAAGAAACCCCATGCAAATGGACCGTTTGGACTCACTTGATTTTTGAATCACTTGAGACATGCAAATCATACCACATGGGCAAGATGACTGAAAGCCTCGGTTTCAGTAAAATGGAACTAGAAAGCAACTTGTTGGAAGTAATACATTTTGATGTGTGCAGTCCAATGAGTGCTGAGGCGTGTAGTGGATATCGTTATGTTCTTACTTAACAGATGATTTGAGTAGATGTTGAGTATATTTACTTGATGAATCACGAGTCTGAATTATTGAAAGGTTCAAGTAATTTCAGGGTGAAGTTGAAAGATCATCGTGACAAGAGGATAAAATATCTATGATATGATCATAGAGATGAATATCTGAATTACGAGTTTGGCACAGAATTAAGACATTGTGGAAATTGTTTCACAACTAATACAGCCTGGAACACCATAGTGTGATGGTGTGTCCGAACATCATAACTGCACCCTATTGGATATGATGCATACCATGATGTCTCTTATAGAATTACCACGATAGTTTATGGGTTAGGCATTAGAGACAACCACATTCACTTTAAATAGGGCACCACGTAATTCCGATGAGATGACACCAGATGAACTATGGTTTAGAGAAACCTAAGCTGTCATTTCTTAAAAGTTTGGGGCTGCGACGCTTATGTGAAAAAATTTCAGGCTGATAAGCTCGAACCCAAAGCGGATAAATGCATCTTCATAGGACACCCAAAACAGTTGGGTATACCTCCTGTCTCAGATTCGAAAGCAATAAGGGATTGTTTCTAGAATCGGGTCCTTTCTCGAGGAAAAGTTTCTCTCGAAAGAATTGAGTGGGAGGATGGTGGAGACTTGATGAGGTTATTGAACCGTCTCTTCAACTAGTGTGTGACAGGGAACAGGGAGTTGTTCCTGTGGCACCTACACCAATTGAAGTGGAAGCTTATGATAGTGATCATGAAACTTCAGATCAAGTCACTACCAAACCTCGTGGGATGACAAGGATGCATACTACTTCAGAGTGGTACGTAATCCTGTCTTGGAAGTCATGTTGCTAGACAACAATGAACCTACGAGCTATGGAGAAGCGATGGTGGGCCCGGATTCCGATAAATGGCTCGAGGCCATAAAATCCGAGAGAGGATCCATGTATGGAAACAAAGTGTAGACTTTGACAGAACTACTTGATGGTCGTAAGGCTGTTAGGTACATATGGATTTTAAAAGGAAGACAGACAATGATGGTAAGTATCACCATTAAGAAAGCTCGACTTGTCGTTAAGATGTTTTCCGACAAGTTCAAGGAGTTGACTACGATGAGACTTTCTCACTCGTAGCGATGCTAAGAGTTTGTTGGAATTATATTAGCAATTACTGCATTATTTATGAAATCTTGCAGATATGATGTCAAAACATTGTTTCCTCGACGTTTTTTTGAGGAAAGGTTGTATGTGATACAAACCGGAAGGTTTTGTCAATCCTGAAAGATGCTAATAAGTATGCAAAGCTCCAGCAATCCTTCTAGGGACTGGAGTAAGCATCTCGGAGTTGGAATGTATGCTTTGATGATGATCAAAGATTTTGGGTTTATACAAAGTTTATGAGAAACTTGTATTTCCAAAGAAGTGAGTGGGAGCACTATAGAATTTCTGATGAATATATGTTGTTGACATATTGTTGATCAGAAATGACGTAGAATTTCTGGAGAGCATATAGGGTTATTTGGAAAGTGTTTTTCAATGGAAAGCCTGGATTAAGCTACTTGAACATTGAGCATCAAGATCTATAAGGATAGATCAAAACGCTTAATGGTACTTTCAAATGAGCACATACCTTGACATGATCTTGAAGGTGTTCAAGATGGATCAGTCAAAGAAGGAGTTCTTGCCTGAGTTGTACGGTATGAAGTTAAGACTTAAAGCTCGACCATGGCAGAATAGAGAGAAAGGACGAAGGTCGTCCCCTATGCTTAAGACATAGGACCTACAGTATGCTATGCTGTGTACCGCACCTGAAATGTGCCTTGCCATGAGTCGGTCAAGGGGTACAAGAGTGATCCAAGAGTGGATCACAAGACAGCGGTCAAAGTTATCCTTAGTAACTAGTGGACTAAGGAATTTTCTCGATTATGGAGGTGGTAAAAGAGTTCGTCGTAAAGGGTTACGCCGATGCAAACTTTGACACTAATCCAGATTATTCTGAGTAGTAAACTGGATTCGTATAGTAGAACAGTTATTTGGAATAGCTCCAAATGTAGCGTAGTAGCTGCATCTACAAGATGACATAGAGATTTGCGAAGTACATACGAATCTGAATGTTGCAGACCCATTGACTAAAACCTCTATCACAAGCAAAACATGATCAAACCCAGAACTCATTGAGTCTTAATCACATGATGATGTGAACTAGTTTAGTGACACTAGTAAACTCTTTGGATGTTGGTCACATGGCGATGTGAGCTGTGAGTGTTAATCACATGGCGATGTGAACTGATTATTGACTCTAGTGCAAGTGGGAGACTGTTGGAAATATGCCCTAGAGGCAATAATAAATTGGTTATTATTATATTTCCTTGTTCATGATAATCGTTTATTATCCATGCTAGAATTGTATTGATAGGAAACTCAGATACATGTGTGGATACATAGACAACACCATGTCCCTAGTAAGCCTCTAGTTGACTAGCTCGTTGATCAATAGATGGTTACGGTTTCCTAACCATGGACATTGAATGTCATTGATAACAGGATCACATCATTAGAAGAATGATGTGATGGACAAGACCCAATCCTAAGCCTAGCACAAAGATCATGTAGTTCGTATGCTAAAGCTTTTCTAATGTCAAGTATCATTTCCTTAGACCATGAGATTGTGCAACTCCCGGATACCGTAGGAGTGCTTTGGGTGTGCCAAACGTCACAACGTAACTGGGTGGCTATAAAGGTACACTATAGGTATCTCCGAAAGTGTCTGTTGGGTTGGCGCGAATCGAGACTGGGATTTGTCACTCCGTGTAAACGGAGAGGTATCTCTGGGCCTCGGTAGGACATCATCATAATGTGCACAATGTGATCAAGGAGTTGATCATGGGATGATGTGTTACGAAACGAGTAAAGAGACTTGCCGGTAACGAGATTGAACAAGGTATAGGGATACCGACGATCGAATCTCGGGCAAGTATCGTACCGCTAGACAAAGGGAATTGAATACGGGATTGATCGAATCCTCGACATCGTGGTTCATCCGATGAGATCATCGTGGAACATGTGGGAGCCAACATGGGTATCCAGATCCCGCTGTTGTTTATTGACCGGAGAGTCATCTCGGTCATGTCTGCCTGTCTCCCGAACCCGTAGGGTCTACACACTTAAGGTTCGGTGACGCTAGGGTTATAGAGATATTAGTATGCGGTAACCCAAAAGTTGTTCGGAGTCCCGGATGAGATCCCGGACGTCACGAGGAGTTCCGGAATGGTCCGGAGGTAAAGAATTATATATAGGAAGTGCTATTTCGGCCATCGGGACAAGTTTCGGGGTCACCGGTATTGTACCGGGACCATCGGAAGGGTCCCGGGGGTCCACTGGGTGGGGCCACCTACCCCGGGGGCCACATGGGCTGTAGGGGTGTGCGCCTTGGCTTGTATGGGCCAAGGGCACCAGCCCCAAGAGGCCCATGCGCCAAGAGATAAGGAAAGGAAGAGTCCTAAAAGGGGAAGGCACCTCCGAGGTGCCTTGGGGAGGATGGACTCCTCCCTGGCCGCACCCTTCCTTGGAGGAAGGGCCAAGGCTGCGCCCCCCCCCTCTCCCTTGGCCCTATATATAGTGGGGGAAGGGAGGGCAACCATACCTAAGCCCTGGCGCCTCCCTCTCTCTCCCATGACACATCTCCCTCCTCCCGCAGCGCTTGGCGAAGCCCTGTTGGAATCCCGCTACTTCCACCACCACGCCATCGTGCTGCTGGATCTCCATCAACCTCTCCTCCCCCCTTGCTGGATCAAGAAGGAGGAGACGTCTCTGCTCCGTACGTGTGTTGAACGTGGAGGTGCCGTCTGTTCGGCGCTAGGATCATCGGTGATTTGGATCACGACGAGTACGACTCCATCAACCCCGTTCTCTTGAACGCTTCCGCGCGCGATCTACAAGGGTATGTAGATCCACTCCTCCCTCGTTGCTAGATGACTCCATAGATAGATCTTGGTGACACGTAGGAAAATTTTGAATTTATGCTACGTTCCCCAACAGTCTTAGCAGTAGAACCATGTCTGATTCCATTCTTTGGGGTGGCTATGCAGTTTTGCGTGAGGGTATGTGACCTCTTTCCTTTTCTGAATCGCCACACCACCCAACTCTGTATTGGAGCCGTCAGTAAATTCAGTACGACGATTTAGATGGAACAGGTCTCTGAACAGTTCCACTGTGGGCTCCTCTTGAAAGAACGCTTCACAGAACACTTGGAAGTGACACATATTTGTAACAGAGTTGGGGCCAGTATCTTGTGGATGGAGCTGGAAATCGGCTAAGACATCCCGGGAAAATTTAGAACCGGGCGGCTTAAAGCCCCGGGCTAAGTGATCTACGAAAACAACAACCTCTCCTTCTCGAGGTGAGGGAGGGCATTCTTTGCCAGGAGCCCTCCAATGGATTGTATCCTTACTGCCTAAAGCACCAATCAGGACTAAATCGTCCAGTTCAGCCTCTATGATGCGAGAAGGAACCCAATTGCACTCATACACTTGCTTGGCCATGACGGAATCTACAAGGTAAAAGATCCCGGTTCAAAAATGCATTGATTAAAATGCACTGGTATGTATAACGTTAAATCGGAAACAACCCTATCTAAACCGGAGTTTCATGAAGCAACCTACATCTGGCGGTTCAACAAGGGGACTAATGGCATATACTGGTTTGGAAAATTTTCTATAAGGTTAAACCGCCTGACCTAAGCATTGAAGCAATTAAGATTGCGGATGGTTAAGTATGCAGAAACAGGTTTCACAAGATCTTATTACGGCATTGGATCTGAAGCAAGTTCAGAAAATAAGAAAAATAGTTGAAGATCAAAGCAGAACAGTATTGAATCAATGAGCAGAAGTGTATGTGAGATCTATGGTTTTGGGCAGGAAACTAGCGGCGGATACTGAAAGTTACCACTACACAAAGCAAGGGTTTACATGTGCATCCAGGAGCTAATACATGAGTATGAACAAGTGATGAACACCGCAAGAACACGAAGCCCTAGATCAGATCTATATTGAGAAGAACAGAAGACCTACCAGAGCTGAGGAAAACGCGGAAGGTCGCCGCGGCTTTCTGGCGCGTTCAATTTGATGCAGCGGCCAAGGGTGATGCAGAAGACGACGGCGGCGGCGGAGCTCTAAGACTGGCAACGCGAGGAAGACAAAGAGGAAGGGCACGAAGGGAAGAAAAGAAATGACCCTTCGGGCCTATTTATAAGGCAAAGGACATGTGTCAGGCGCGGGAATCAAGGGACCGCAGATTTTGGAAGTAGGGCGGTCACCTCGGTCATTGCGAATCTATTAAACAAGAAGATATCATGGATGTTTTCTTTATGACAGATGATGTCACGCCGGTTTACAGCAAACAGAGAAGAAGACGTCACGGCGGTTCAACAACTACAAGAAGATGTTGAAGACGAAGATTTTTGCTAAGGATTGACATGAACCTGTTCAAATCAATCTGAGGCCTAATGTTGGGGATATTACTACTGGGCATAAACCGGCCTACATGGGCCGGATTAACTCCATCAGTAGTTCAAAGGTGTTAAAGCTCAAAGAGGCAGATAAAGGCCCAGGGCCCGTAGTCGGTTTACAACCTGTAGCCGTACATCAGCTTTGTGCACATACTTGTAATATGAGTTAGGAACAAGTAGAGACCAACCCGGATATGAGTATGAACCGGTGTTGGGACTCTCTGAACCGGCAGGCGTCACCTATGTATATAAGGGGACGACCCGGCGGCGGTTCAAGGAGGACAGACAACGACTCGAGACATAGGCGAAGCTTATTCGCTCCCTAGTCATCGAAACACCCATCAATTCCATCACAACTAGAAGTAGGCTTTTACCTTCATTGAAGGGGCCGAACTAGTATAAACTCTCTTGCGTCCTTGTGTCCGCTTTAACCCCTTCAAGCTAACCCATAGCGATGGCTCCATGACTAAGTCCTTTCTCTCGGACATCTGCCGTGACAAAACCACGACAGTACACGTGTATTGCATGCATCAGATTTTGCAACCAAATTATGAATAAATACCACACTATATCATGTAAGCTTTGAGTCATATATGCCTGATGTAGCCCTTTGTTTAATTCTTATAGTTCATCTCATTCAAAATCAATTAGTTTTTATAAAAAAGCTAAGAACGCGGGAATAGGAAAAACATGGGATTATAGTGGAATGTCGTCTTGAATCCTACAGGATTGTACGAGTGTTTGATTGTGCATAGAAAAAACGCAGAATTCTTTCAAAGAGGTTTGAGTGGATGGGATGTTTCCTATGAAATCTAGTGCAAATGAATCATATGGAAAAATTCCTATGGTTTACAATCCTACGAATCAAACAACCAAGATAGGAAAAATTCCTAATGATTAGAATCCTCCAAAATTCCTTTGAGAATCCTTTGAATCAAAGAAGCCCTTAATCTATTTTATGATTCATGGAATTGTGCGTTGTAAAGCATAAAGTAAAAATAAATAATGGCAATTCAACTAGAAAAAAGTTTGGGTAGTTATGATATGGAAGATTCTAGAACAAAATAGAACCACTATTGTTTTGAGGTTTGTGCATTATGCTTAAGTTCAACCATGGAGTCTGCTAGATTGTACATGTGGTAAAATCCGGTGGGGGCTAGAAGATGGTGCGAGGGGCCGAGTGGAGAGAGACTATGAAGGAATGCACAAGTGTGAGATCGATATTTATAGAGAGAGGGCGAACACGTGCGCTGATGCACGCAGTGGCGAAGCCATGAAAAATAAATGAGCTAGGGGGCCAAGCATTGCTAATCCTTTACGAGGAGGGTCAATTCATGAACTTAAACCATTTTTAGCAGCAATTGTCTAATGATCACATTCATATTAGCCTTGATATATAGTGATGTTAGGGGGGGAGGGGCAGGGCCCTTACTGCCCCTGTCTTCGCCATTGTGCACGCGTCTGAGAGATGAAGCGGAAGGCATGGATGATGAGAGGGGGACGTTGGACACATAATTAATGTGGGTGTATTAGCTATATATGTTAATCCTATATAGAGAGGTATAGATTGATCGATGTGGACGTGGGAAAGAGGGTGAGACCTCACTGCATAAATCGATTGATCGGTTTGTGTGGAAAACTATGAAAGACCTAGCTATATACACACATATATAGAGGAACATCGATCGTTGCGCACACACGCTTGAGAGATAAATAATGCCCGATATGATGGAGAGGGGGACGTGTGTTGGTGTGTGCCTTCATGGCAGACCGACCTGAAGAAAAAGATTGCATGCGTGCGATGGATAATGCCGACTGGTAGTGTGTGTGCATGCATGCACGAGAGAAAGTTAGTGGTACAATTATAAAGAGAAGACTATTGTGTGGGTGTAAAAGAATAGCTGAATTGGTGAGGTCACAATCAATGTAAAGTTGAATTCAAATATTTGAATAAGAGATCCTGATGTTTGAAACCCATGCATGCATGAATATAACGGAGATCTGCGCGGTGTGGTTTGCAAACGAGCATGCTGTAATGTATACACATTGAACAAGGTCAGACTGATTTGAATTTGAGATACCGATGGCAGATATCATACGGCCACATCGCATCCGTGCATGGACACACTATTCTAATTCGAGATGATGGGCGGCTTTTGCATCACATATCTATATCTATACCCCTATATTTATTATATTTTATATATTATGTGCGGGTAACTTTAACTTTGAAAGTTGGTCGTTGGATGAGGCGAATCCGATGGTCCAAAGATGGAAAATTTGAGCACTGCTGGCCGTTGGATATCATCTAGATTCCACCAGATTTCGCCACATGTATAATCTAGAAGACTCCATGGTTGAACTTAAGCATAATGCACAAACATCAAAACATAGGCAGTTCTTATTTGTTCTAGAATATTCCGTATCAGAATTGCCCAAATGTTTTTCTACATGATTTGCCATTATTTGTTTTTACTTTATGTCTTACGATGCACAATTCCATGAATCTTAAAATAGATTAGCTTTCTTATAAAAACTAGATGATTTTGAATGAAATGAACTATAAGAATTAAACGAACATCTACATCATGCATATATGACTCAAATCTTGCATGCTATAATGTGGTATTTATTCATAATTTGGTTGCCAAATCTCATGTGTGCAATGCACGTGTACCTTACTCTAGTCTAAATGGTGTTTGTGTGTGTTGTGCGTGTTGAGGTGCAAATTGTCTTTTTTGGGTACATGTTAAGCTTGTTCTTCCGAAATTTCAAAGCGCGCCTTGTTATGCCGAAAATTCAAGCTAGCATCTCTGTCTATCGTGCTACGAAAGTCCCGCCTCTTCAACCCATGCCTTGTTAGCCCGAAATATTTAAGATATATCTTTGTCTCGTTGTGCTCCGACAACTCCCTCCATCTCAACCCGCGCCTTGCTATTTCGAAATTACAACGCGCGTGAAAACTCCCACCTCCTGTGAAATCCTGACACACGAAATGCCCGTGGTACCGCTGAACCAAAAGAACCGCCTCAAATCGCTGGGGGTACTTTCGTAACTTACCCCACATTTCGGACAAGCGCGTCTAAGCCATGGTTCCCCACTGCCATCCCATCCGCCCACCCATTCGTACACCGAGGCCGCAAAAACCCGCGACGAAACTTCCATGCCACCCAGCCGGAGCCTCTTCCCCGACGACGACGTCCACAGCAACACCTCGATGTCCCTCATCCACCGTACCAGATGAGGATCCGTCGTCGATCTCATCGTCCCGCCGGTTCAGCCACACCGTCCTCCACCTCCAAGGAGCTTCCCCGACGTTCCCCTTGTCTTTCGCGCCACCTCCATTCCCACACCGCCGTCTTCACCTGCACCACTGGAAGAGCATCATCATCACTGTTTCCTCGGATGAAGCTGCGGCCTAATCGGCGCCACCAAAGAGGTTGTACACTAATCACCGCATTTTCTTCTTGATTCAATTTTACGGTGCTGCCGGCGCTCGGTCCCGAGCCGACACGGCGCGACTCCATCCACGGCGGCGTCGCCGGCCACTTCCTCCACGGCGTCGCTCCCTCGGCGGCGACGTCCACATCAGTAGGACCTGCTGCTTCTTTAGCTCTCGCTCGCGCTACTGCTCTGCTCTTGCTCTCGGTCCCCTGCCTGGTCTGCTCTTGCTATTGCTCTTGCTCGCGCTGCTGCTCTCGCTCTTGCTCTTGCTTGCGATGCTGCTTCGATTTAGCTACACTTCACTCCGATGTCGCCGGGGTGATGGAAGAACCAGCCGCAGCGGGGAGGGGGGCTCACCGGAGAGGTACCCCACTATCTATCTTACGGTTCAGGATGGGGGCGGTGGTCGCCGGCGGTGGCGGGGCGTTGGTGGGGTGGTGGCATGGGGATCGCCGGAGAAAAAGCTCGGCACGGGGGGGCCTAGAGGATGGCCGGGGCGGCGGCGGGCCGGCGGTGGGGAGTGTTTTCCGGGCGGGCGGGGCGGCGCACCACCGACCGCGGGCGGCGGGGGGCTGCTGTTTGGCCGGCTCAGGGGGGTGGAGGTTGAAGATGAACCGCAGGCCCTTGATTTCGTATCCAACGGCTACAAAATCGACTGACCAGAGATGAAAAATTCAGTCGACCGACGTGTAGCCTCACCTTGCTAGTGCGTTCAGTTTCGACAACAAAATTCAGTTTCGACAACAAAATTCACTTTCGACAGTTAAGTTCAGTTTCGACAGTTAAGTTCAGTTTCGACAGTTAAATTCAGTTTCGACAGTTAAGTTCAGAGATGAGCGGCTGATGTATTTTACATCTAGCACGTTGTGTTTATGTATTTTACGTCATGTATTGGAGATTCTATTAGAATTCCACTCATGTTAACGTTGTTCGTTGTCTCTCTTGTCCTGCTTCAGCCTCGGCGTCGTACAACTCACCGGAGCTGCTCCAACGACGAAACCCTCCATCACAGCGGAGCAGTACCTCGGGATCCATCTCCAGACGCCTAAGATCTTCTTCCCCTCCTCCAACAACCAAGTCAGCCGGAGCATCCTCACTGGCCAACCCAACCACATTGTGATCGACATGGCTTCGCCAAAGAGGGTGTACACTTGTTGCATCTCTTTTTTATTCTACATGTTATATATATTATCCACTGAGCACTTGTAGTAACAGGAAATACGATTATTTTATCCTACTATATGACAAGCAGTGAGGTACCAGGCAACTTAGCTATCCGTGATGGACTCTCTTGAATGCCATCATTATTTATCTCTGCGCATTTGAGCTGTGCATTTGTCGATGGGCCTGGGAGTTGAGCTAGTATGGCAGTGGCCTGGGTCCAAAGTAATAGAAGTAGCACAAAAACATTTTTTTAGCGTAGGATTTTCCTTGCTCAAGCCTGCCTACTAGAATCGCCAGTGCTTGAAAGGAAAAGTGAATGAAAAACATCGGAATTGGAAAGTTTCCTATGGTACTACTTTTCATGAATTTGGTGCAAAGGAATGGAGCAAAGGAAAACTGTAGGATTTGTTCCTTTAGTGTCTCCTTGAAAGAAAAACCGTAGGAATTCTAATTTCCACTTCTCCTCCTTTTCATATTCCTAATCATCAAGCACAAGACTAAGAGATACTCCCTCCATTCAGAATTACTTGTCTCAGATATGGATGTATCTAGAACTAAAATACGTCTAGATACATCCTTTTCTGCGACAAGTAATTCCGAACGGAGGGAGTAGTAGCATAATAGCATTATAACCATACATTTTCTTGTGGTTTGACTTAATCTCACCATGCTTTTTTGCATCCTGTGATCTTCCAATTCTTGTGAATCAAACACCCAGATTGGCAGAAATCCTGTGTTTTTAAATTCTCTGTTTTCCACATGCATTCCTATCCTATTCCTATCTATTTCCTATCCTTGCATTGTTAGAATCCTCAAATTCAAACAAGCCCTTACTCAATTACTTCCGTTACAGATATGTGTCAAAGAAAACCATGTGTGGTTTGTCCTGCTCCTGCGGCGCTGTGTTCCACCCCAGCTCAGCTGCTCCAATGATGGAAGGGTTCACCACAGCAGGGATCCGCTCTCCAGACTGTCTTTCGCTGCCTCAGATCTTCTTCCCCGCTGCCGGCAGCCACGGCAACTTCATTACCATCATCAACTGAGCAGATGACCTTGAGGACTACACGGGTCCGCAAGAGAGGTCGCACTCTTCCGTGTCTGCTTATGTTATGCGTCGCTTAATATGATGACATGCTACATTATCGTCGTGTTCACCTATTAGACTCTGAGTCAGGTCCAAACTAAGGCTGAAACTTGAGTTTTTAAATGGTTGTGGGGTACATATTGGGGGAGCAATCAGTACTATCTGTCTACTATCTGGTTAATCTCCGGTGTCTACTATGAGTTTCATGTTGGGTGCAAACAAACATTAAAGGAGCCATTATCTGTATTTTTTAACTAAAGCTATTATCTGCTTGCTATCATTGGTTTTGGGTCTATCCACACTTTGCTACCATCACTCTGGATTTGTGCATGCACTCCTTACATAATCTCACTATGTTTTATTCCTATGCATGCCAGTTATTGTACACAATGGAACTGATCATGTAGAGCAAAAGAGACGAGCCTTGCGTGGCAATAAAATTTCATGCAGACGTCGTTCCATGGTGGGCGCAAAGGCAGCCCCCCCTCCACCCATTTCGGATCGTAATCAAGAGGAAGATAACTGTTATGAGGGGGATTGAGAAGGAGAAGACCACTCCTATTTACCCCATGAGGTCTTCGCTCTAACTTGGCATGCTGATGTTGGTAATATCATGCATATGGTGCCTTGCATTGCTTACTGTATACATTAAAGATGTCATCTTATTAGTTTAGACATGCTTTGTGTCAATGCCATCTGTTTAGTTTCTTTATCGTATATGTGAATCATGCAATGCCATCTTGTCTAGCCAGGCATCTTATATGTGAATTTTGCAATGCCACCCTGGTTAGCCAGTCATCTTATATGTGAATTATATCATGCCATCATTTTTTTATTACGTGTTAAATTTGTCGACAATTTTAGTACATTCAATTACTCTTCCTGTGCATCAGCCATTTGGCACGGACATGGAAAAATATGGAGTGGAAACAAGGTCTTCAGAGCAGACAATGCTATCTGACGAAGCGCATGTCTTTCTGGTTACCGATAGCTCCTCGGAGGAGGATTCAGAGACAGATGACCAGTCATACCCCCCCCAAGGTGCATGCCCTAACTTGGCAGGGTTATGTTGCTCATATCGTGCGTATAGTATCTTGCATTGCTATGTCATTTTCTTAGTTTAGACATGCTTTGTGTGAATGCCACCTGTTTAGTGTCTAATTACCATATATGTGAATTATGCAATGCCATCTTGTTGCAAGACATTATATATGTGAATTATGCAATGTTATCTTGTTGCAAGGCATTATGTATGTGAATTATGCAATGCCATGTTGTTTAGGCAAGCGTCATATATGTGAATTATATCATGCCATCCTTTTTTTGTATTTCTCATTGATTTTGTCGACAATGTTTGTATATTCAACTGCTCTTCCTATGCATCAGCCATTTGAATTGGTGATGGAGAAATCAGGAGTGAAAACAAGGTCTTCAGAGCAGACAATGCTACCTGCTGAAGCAGATATCTTGCTAGTTACAGATAGCTCTTCAGAGGAGGATTCAGAGGCAGATGACCAGTCCTATTATCCCCCCTAAGGTGTGTGCTCAAACTTGGCAGGGTTATATTACTCATATAATGCATATGTTGTATTGCAATGCTTAGTTTTTACATCATATACACAATATTGAATGCCATCTCCTTAGTTGACACATCATATATGCGATTTCCCTCTCCTCACTTCCTTAGTATATACATCATATATTTGAATTATGTCATGCCATGATGTTTACATAGACATCATGTATCTGCATTATGGCATGCCAACCCATTTTCTAAAGACATAATATAGTTATATCATCTCATCATGTTTACATGGTCATCATATTTAAATTATGTCATTCTATCCGTGAATTATATCACGCCATCATGTTTCCATCGACGGCATGTTTGTGATTTATGTCATGCCAACCACTTTAATAGACACATCGTATAGTTATATCATGTCATCCTGTTTACATAGTCATCATATTTTGAAGTATTTCATTCTATCCTGTTTAGTTAGCCATCATACATGTGAAATTGTGTCATGCTATCCTGTTTAATTAGCCATCATATATGTGAAATTATGTCCTGCTATTCTGTTTGCTTATACAACATAAATGTGAATTATATCATGCCCTGTTTTCTTCCCTACTATCCATTGCACCTGTCTATCTTACAATGTCTGTACATTCAATTAATTCTCTTGTTTATCAGCCATTTCAATTGGAGGGAGTGATGGCAGTATCCGTGGGAGTAAAAACACGGTCTTCAGAAAAGATCGTGCTACCTGTCGATACAGATAGAACCACGGTTGTACTTGCCCAAGAACCAGCCCCACCACACATAACCCACACTCATGTAGATTGTACCCCTACCCAGTTGGACAGAGAACCAGCTACACCCCTTCTAACCCCAACCCCAGCAGATAGACACCCAGTTCCCGTTGACACAGCACCGTCTCCACCACAGAGCACCCAAACACGAGCAGTTAGTAAGGCAACTGCAGTGCCCAAATCACGAGGACCACCACTCCGAACCCGAAGTCAATGCTTAAAGCAGAAGAAGAATTATTCTCAGGTCAGGTTCCGTAGCTATGGTTCATACTAGTTTGCTCTTGCATCACTGTATTTACTGATACCAACTAATTTCAAATTTGAAGGATGCAATTGAAACTCCAATGGCGCAACAGGTATGTTTTAAACCTGTTTATTCAACGTGTTTGGCTGTTTTCTGTTGTAACTTGCTCTATGTTGATTTCAGTTTCAATTGAATAAACAATTATGTTCTCATGCCATGCACATTACAAGTGTTGTTATTGATGTGTATTTTCCCACACTTATATTCTGTCTATGCTGCTTTGTCTTAAATAGATATGATTCGAACTGTATCTATCTTGATTTGGCAACATAAACTAGAATGATATAGACCATACAGTGACCATACTACATAGATATATGTTTGTTTCATGTTGCTATCCTGTCCACCTTACTACTGAACTGGTTTACCAAAATGAGTTTCATATACTACATTGTAAACCTGAGATGTGTTTGTTTGTTTCTCTTTTAGAACGCGGATAAAATATTGTAGAAGAGTACCCTGTTATGCTATGGTAAAGGAAGTAATGCATATAAGGTTCAAGATAGTGAGACTTCCCTGTTGGTCTCCAAGAAAGCTGATAAAACTATATTGAAGACACTGAGACAACCCCAAAGTCCTGTCTTGATGTAGTGTTCGAGTTACTGGCTACCACTGCTGGCACCAGCTCTTCGAACTCATTGCCTGAATCAGTTTGGCTTCTTGAGTCTCAACTTCAAGTTGAAAGACATCGATCAGATGTTATGCGACAGGAAGCCGAAGGACTAAGTAAGTCCCTGCAGAATTCAGATGCATACTTTCTGATGCAACAGCAAGCGCTGGAGGACTTAAGGGCTAAATAAGAGAAACTTAATAAGCTTGCTAAGCATCTTGCCACCATTATGGGTACCCAGGATATTGTTTCTTGAGCTCTTCTGAAGTGGTTTCAGATATGGACTTGTTTTGCTGCGGCGTTTATATGCTGCTGTGTTCCCTATATTTGCACTGGTGGCGAAGTTTGATTCCCAGTGGATGTAATATGTGTAATAGCCGTGATAGCCTAGTGTAAGTTGCTTGCTTATTTATTTCCTTGTTGTCTTGTTTATTTGTTTGCTTGTAGTCAGTGCAGTTCTTTTTCTGCGGTTTGCTTGTGGCTGCAATAACCTATTTTTTAAAACTAGGCCATAATAACCATGGGCTAATATTTACTATAGTGACACTGGGCCTCCTACGGGCTGTAGAAACAGTGGGCCTTCTACGGGCCGTAGAAACAGTGGGCCTTCTACGGGCCGTAGAAACAGTGGGCCTTCTACGGGCCGTAGAAACAATGGGCCTTCTACGGGTCGTATCATCAATGGGCCTTCTACGGGCCGTATCATCAATGGGCCTTATACGGGCCGTATGATCGATTGGCCAAACATGGGCCAAACAGACCACATTCTGGCTGTAAACGGGCTAGAGTTGGAATCGTCCGTTCATTGGCCGACCATAACGGGCCATCGTTAATAGGCCGTATTTGATGACGCTATGAAAATGGCCCAACGTATTAACGGACCATAAAATGGGCCGACTATAACCACGGGCTGAATTTCGCCCACAAGCAGAAAATGACAGTAACGGGCCGTAAGTAAACGAATGCTGGAAATGAGCCCAAGAATAAATGGGCTCTGAGAAGGCCGAAAGATAACATGGGCTGGAGACGACCCAACGGAATAACGGGCCGTTAATGGGTATAAAGTGATACACTGTTCATTACGGGCCAGTTTCACCACGGGCCGTTAAGGGGTGTAAAGTGATACACTATTCATTATGGGCCAGTTTCAGCACGAGCCGCTAATGGGCCAAGAGTTACAAAGGGCCTCATATGGGCCGAAAGACGTCATGGGCTATACATGGGCCAGAAGTGAAAATGGGCTAGAATCATATTGGACGGCCCAGATGACACTACTGGGCCTAATTCGGATAGGGCGTAACGGGCCTTGGGTTAGCGGGCTGTAAATGGGCTATATGCGAACGTGCCGTTAAGAGGCTTTCCATGGGCCGAGCCACCAGCTTTTGACCAAGTCAAATGGGCTGGCCGTTTCACAAGAATGGGCCACTGTTGGGCCGTGCCACGTGTTGACATGTCATAGGCGCCTTCTGTCCAGTGAGTGGATGACATCTGTCCCAACAATGAGCCGACAAATGTTTCCTCTAGCCAATGATGATTTTACACGTGGAAAATCCCCATTGGTCGGGGCTGTTAACGGGTTATCAGATCCAAAACCCGACCCGATAGCTTAACGGCGTTCCGTTACGGTGGATGCCATGTGTCGGTCACCCTTGACGAAAGCACTTCTGTGAGGCGCGATCTATTGTCATGGAAGTGGACACTTCCGTGATGATAATTTTGGTAATGTCATGGAACACTTCTACGACAGCACAGGTATGACTATCTTGATTCTGTCATAAATTTGTCATGGATGTACATGCATGAAAAAAAAGCGACCTACTGTGACAGACACGTATCATCACGGAAGTGTATTTTTTGTAGTGTATGCTGAGACGAGAACACAACCAAACACACTTGTGGCACGCCTAAGCTTAGGCGTGGCAATCTTAGGCTGCAAACCCAACCATAACTTTGAAAGTTGTTCTTTGGATGAAGCGAATCTGATGGTACAAAGATGGCAAATCCGAGCACTACTGGCCGTTGGATATCATCTACATTCCACCAGATTCTGCCACATGTAGAATCTAGAAGACTCCATGGTTGAACTTCATTCATGACTAACTTTGCCACAACTAAGCTTAGGCAAAGTGTGTCTGCCACAAAAAATGTGGCTAACAAAATGGCCACCGCAAGTGTGGCAAGATTTGGCAAGAAGTTGAGCCTATGACATGTGGACCATGTAGTTAGAAAAGTATGGCAAGCCACAAGTGTAGCAATGAATCAAACACATGCTGACACGCCTAATCTTAGGCGTGGCAAACTTAGGCTGCAAACCAAACCATAACTTAGAAAGTTGGTCGCTGGATGAAGCCAATCCAGCGGTACAAAGATGGAAAATCCGAGCACTACTGGTCGTTGGATATCATCTACATTCCACCAGATTTTGCCACATGTAGAATCTAGAAGACTCCACATGGAAGCATAATGCATAAACCACCAGAATCTCATGCGTGCAATGCACGTGTACCTTATTAGTAGTTGGTAGTAGTAAGAAACAAATTCCGTGTCTGGCACGAGCTCGTACTATGGGAGCACCACAAGGCCTGCCGCAGGAGTTACATTTCCCTCTCGGGGCCCACGGGACCAAACTTCAGTGGCTTAGTGCCCGGCCTATGAGTCAATGACATGCGGAACTTAAATGCGGCTGGCCCACATGTCATTCTCATGGTGGTGTGTGGTTCGCGACTCACTCATTGGAGATGAACCGGCCGGTGGTGGCGTGTCCGTGGCGAGGATGCCAGAGCTGGGCGTCGGGGCGTTACGAGGCGTAGATGGCCACACCGATGGGTACTACATGTAGTACAGAAGTACTCCAGCTGAGGATTGATGCCCGGGACGAAATGTGTCACAGCCCCTGGATGAAAATTCGATGGTGCGGGACGTGTGGTGTCATGGGTTCATGCGGCATCATGGGAATCGCATGTGGTTGTGGTAGAAACTTGATGCTCGCCACATTTAAGGTGGCCCACATGTTATGCACACAAAGGCAGAGGGGCGGTGCGGCCGAGAGGGGTGAGGCGCACGTCAGGGGACGTGGTGCCGTGGGTTGGAGGGGCGTCGTGGGAGTCGCGAGTGGCAGTGGATGAAACGCGATGGTCGCCGTAGTTGAACTTCCATGCAAAAGCTGTCATGTCTACGGACACATGCATTGCATATCGATCACTAGAAGGAGTAGTAGAGAAAGCTAGGCGGATAAATAGTTCCTTATAGTCAAGCGGACCCACGCTACTACTTGTTCCAAAGACATGCACACCATCGAAATAGTCCATCTATATCAATATACATAGAGAGGGAATATTTTTTTTACAAGAGAGGAAATAGTTCATCCATCCATAATGCCCTGCTGCTGGTGCAGCATCTTCTTCTTCTTCTTCTCATTTTCTGTGGGAGACGGCTTCGCAACAAGGCTCTCTCGACCTTGCAGCTATCTCAAAACTCACACGGGCATCGAGGGCAGCATATTTTATCTGCTTGTACGTCAAGGGATAATTCTCCCATCCAGACGACCTTAATGCCAGCGTCTCGTCACCCTTCTGAAGATTTGTTCCTAGCACAAAATTAGCTACGTCGAATAGGGATGGTGTCGGTTTATCACAATCTTCTACAGGAATTTTTATTCTGGTTTGTAGGTCAGCGATGCTTTTCAAATCAAGGTTGTACAGCTCCAACTTCTGTTTGTCCCCTGCGATGGCTGCCCCACAGAAGTATATGTCCTCCCGAGACAAGAAATCGTGAAACTCACCTGGTATGGAGGGCGCGTGTATGATGTGGTACACCAAAACATCATCTTCGACGCACAACTGAAGGACATCAGCGCGTTGGATCTTCCCAGTGGCACGCTCCGTGTACTCTGCGTCGAGACCGATGACATTCATCTCCACCTTTTGGAGGGAGTTGGATACATTGTTGATCCATTTCCGAACAACCCTTGGGTGGTCGGTGACTGTGGCAACTATGCTCAATGAGCCTTCGAGGAGGACATGTTGGATGCTAAAAACCTGCATCTCGATCTCTTTCGCCATTTGGAACCGCTGGACCGGAGGGCTATGGTTTGGAGAATTAGGATTAGATGGCTAATCTAAAGGAAGAAGATGATTATTTATAGGGGCTTCGGAATTACTCCAGGAGGATGTGAAGAGGTTAAAACAATGTGAATACAGTGTGGTTTGGATGCAAATGAAGATCAAGGAGTAGTGAAAAACTGAGGAAAATCGGTTCCCGATGGAGAAGTAAATGGGAGAAGTTATGCGCATGCATGAGGAGAGGTGCGGTGGTTTGACTGCTGCATGCAATGGATTGGACGGGCTCTTCGGTTGCCTTTTCTCTCTCCCACGCGCAGAGAGTGGCCCACTTGCATGCTGCAGTTTATTGGCTGGAGTCAGGCTGCAATTGCTCATGCTTATGCTAATTAATGTTGTGAATGTGGGGCATGGAGGGAAATGCGCGCATGCAAAAGGGTATATACGCAGACTAATTAGACTAGCCAAAGTGGGAGTAACTTCAGCAGTAACATCGAGTCCAACTTAGCAAATTTGCTTATGTGGCAATGAGTTAATGAAGAGAGGGGTAGTTGTAGTAACTTAGCTAGTTACTGTAACATCACATGTTCCAATGCAATATGAGTCTATAACCTAATAAATTAATCTTTGAATGTTATCACACTTAAGTTACTACCCACTATGAAGTTAGTAACATAGTCTAGAAATATGTGTATGTTACTAGTGTCTGTTACTATCCATTGTGGCTAGTCTTAGAGAAATACTGAAAAAGTTATGCGCAAACAAAAGAGGACCGGAGGGAGTACTACTCATGTTCCTACTACGTTTAAGGAATATGCGGTTATCCTCAAAAAATAAAATTTCTTCTTCGCGTTTCCGCATGCACGAGAATTTGGTTCTGCTCGCAATATGGATGATAGCTGGAGGATGAAGTGAATCCAGAGGCATGCTAGCACGAGAGTGTACTCATGTTCCTACTACTCCTACTAGTAGTAGTAGTACAACTGTGGTACACTTGATGGCCAAAATACTATTATTCATCCGGTCCTCACAGTGAAGTGACAAGACCCTGCGCCCGAGGTGACACCAGTCCACGCGGCGTGTCCGGTTACCAAAGTCAGCCTCACCTTGTCCACTATGCAGTCACTGTCACCGCCGCTATATAGCATGCCTCGCCTCGTCTCCCTCTCCCCTAGCACCACTCCATCTCCATCTCCATCTAGCCGGAGATCCTGAGGTCACTCTTCATTATCTCACTGTGCCCCCGCATACCCTTGCCTCGCTCGCCTCCCCTAGTACCACTATTCCCTCGCTAGCCGCTCCAGCACCGACAACCTTCTCCCCCGTAAATCAAGCCCCCAAAAACCCCACCTTCCAAACTCCACCATGGACGAACGCGAACCGCGCAAGATCCACATGAGCCGCGATTGGAGCAATCTCCCTAGTGATGTCCTCGACCTCTGTTGTTCGTGTATGGATATGTTGAGCACCCTGCGGCTGGCTGCATGCTCGAGGGGCATGCACACGGCCATCATCGAAGCGAGGCCAAAGCTTTTCAAGACACCCTACTTGTTGCTATCTGGTCTTGCGAGATTGGCTCACCATGATACGGAGGCATACATGATGCCCCTCGACTTCAATCCGATCTCCATTAGCTGAAACTTCTTTGCAGGTATGTAGTGGGTTGCCGTACATCATTTCCCTCGACTTCGATCCGATCACCATCGCCCGAAACTTCTTGGCAGGTATGTACTGGGTCGGCATGAACTCCCACTGGATGACTGCCTTCAGAGAAGACGGTAAAAAGTTGGTGCTTGTGAACTTCCAGACCTCCCATGAGATTATCCTTCCTCCGTCGGATTATATAGAGTTTTACCATCTCGGTCCTAGTCATCTAGATTACCACGTCAGTTGGACGGACCTTGTTTTGCAGAAGATTGTACTGTGCCAAGTGCCCACACGACATGCGAATTACGCAGACTTCAAGCTAATTGCCTTGTTCGACCGCGGACTCACCTATCTTTACGCCGGTGCCTTCTTTAGCTGGAGACAACTCAGCTCGAAGTGGATCATCTTCAAAGCTGATACACACTTCTGTGATGCTATTGAACACAATGGCATCATCTACGCGATCGACAAAGCAGATGGCACAACGTATTGCTGGGACGACGCGTGTAAGTTGTTTCCGTCTCATGTTAATGATGATGCCATGACACTGTTTCAACTTTTTGTGATGATTGGCATATCCTTGTTTGAGCAGAATTTGAGCAGAACTATGGCAATTTATTAGAGACGCCGTAAATCAGCTATATTTGGAATGAGTTAATTCATGCGATTGTGATCATGTCATTACAGCCAATTTGTACCCCTCAATAATCAAACGGTTAGGAATATATGGATATTCTCCTTATTTTACAGTAATCTATATACTAGTAGTAAATATGAGTGGGTATCAATAGCCATGTTAGTTTCCTCATTTTCATGATGTAGAAACATGTACCACACTGTTGGTTTCAGCTAACCATACATTAGGGAAGTAAATGTGCATATGGAGAACTCTATATTTGGAAGTAGTGAAATCTTGTAATGCTTACCATGTGTACATACCTATATTCGCCCTTCAACAATCAATGGCTAGAATAATATCCTCACAAAAATTTTGCCCACAGAACACGAGTATATAACAATGCATGGTCTGTTAGTTACCTTGAAGAATTTGTTTGTGAGGACAGAACAGGATTCCATAACATGCATGACATGGTAGTTTCATGTGAAGAATCGATTGTGAGATAACATGAGTATAACCATGCATGGCACTTCTGTATTTTTGAACCCAGTATACATTTCCCTATATTTTCCTCCCAGTTCCAACAAGGACATATCAATGCTGATTTTACATTCACAATGTTGTTTCTTGCATTATCCTACTCATACTCAGAACAATGTTGATCTTACATTAACAATGCCTATCCTTTTTGATATGATGCAGTGTCCCTACAGTTAATGCCCTTTGTAATCCCTACAGTTAATGTCCTCGCTCGATCAGACGACGGTAAAATGCTGATAATCATTCGGACACATGAGCCAGAAAAGTTATATTGCAAAAAACCCACTGTATATAGGCACCGTGAAATACGTGAGTATCCGGACACTGGCGGTCATGTCTATGAGAAGGATACCAGCTTGTTAGGGCCTTCATGATTTTTTAGTTGGAGGCGGGTAAACAGCCTTGGTTCACACTCTTTGTTTCTAGGACTCAATTATCCGATTGACCAGGAGATCACCGTTGGCAAGGACCTTGATGGCAGAGAGGCTCTGTTTGCTATGGAAAACTGTGTCTACACGGCGAGCCCTAGGAGTTCGGGAGCAAACTCCCTCGATTGTCAACGATACAACCTGCAGCCAAAAGAAGGTCAGAATGACAAAGGCATCCAGATTAACTTTGATCCTTGGATGTCTAAATTATGACAGGAAGTGATGTGGTTCTAGCCTTCTGGTTGATAGGTAATTCGGCTATTGCGTCGAAAGGGTGGAGTACTGGTGTCTCTGGATATTGGTCGCTGAAGCGGGGCTGCAAATTATGATGGTGTTGGATCATCTCTTCAAATGACTTTGTTGTCTTTGCTACTTGTTCTGGATGGGTAGTTATTTCTTTTGTTATGCATATTCCTTGTCATTTGGTCATCCTCATCTATGTCACTCTTGCTATGTATAGTTGGCTCTGTTTAGAATGTCATTCTCGTCCGGATCATGAGAGTCTGAGCGGTGCTGATGGGTGCGTTTTGGTGGTGTAGCAAGACTTCTTATGAACTATCATGTCTTGTTGTTTATGTCAGTAGTAGTCACTAGTCAGTGTTTGGATGTTGTATATATCGTTGTTTCGAACTGTTTATTGTCTCGAACTACTGGTGGGCTAAATGAGGGCATCACCATTCTCCAGTGTTCATAGTTTATCTCCTTTTTTCAAGTTATATAATTTGAGCTCAGTGTCTTTTCGATGATGTACACTTGTTTGGGCCAGTGAGGTGTCATTGAATATGGGCCGAGTAGTAACGCAATGCCAAACAGTTCAATTATGACTCTCAGGCCGGGCTCTCAAAAGATCCTCAAAAAAAGGCCGGGCTCTCCAAAAAAGAAAGAATAAGGACTCTTAGGCCGACATGTGGGCGCCACTGGTGTTTTCCTAAGCTTGCGCGCCGAGAGCATACTTTTCATCCCCAAGCTCCCGCCCCTCCCCCACATCTGGATTCTCGATTCCTACTCCAGTTCCCTCAAAATCTCCCTCCTGTACTCCCTGTACTCAAGCTCACTATCATGTCGCTGGTCAACGCGGATCTCCGAGCCGGAGATCCTGAGGTCCGTCCTGCCTTCGGTCGCTATGTGTTGTCGCTCAACAGTGGCATGGCGGCGCTTGACGACCAGTTTGCCGGCAAAGTGCTGATGGTAACCATCAACAGCGACCGGCCTCCCATCTCGCCGGACGACCTTGTCAAAGCTCTTGGCATTGCGCACGGCATCCAAATAAGTGACTTGCTCGTCGAAGTCTGTCTACCACCGGCTGATTTCTACGTCAGGTTCCGGACAAATTTCGACTGCAGTTGTGTGTTCGAATCTTCCCGGCGTTTGTTCTGCGATGGTGTGCTGGTGAGCTTTGATCGGTGGCACCCAGGATGGGGCTCGGTGCCCTCTAAGCTTGAGTTTTTAACAAAGATTTCCTTCCATGGCATGCCTCGACGTGCTTGGAACAGCGAGTCCATGAATGAGCTTATCAACGACCTTGGAGGTGAGCTCGTAAGTATGTTTGTTCCTCCAGATAGCTGGGCTCTGACGGTTATGGCATGGATGAAGAAGCCGTCCACCATACCGAAGGTGATTGGTGCTAAGATACCGGTGCAGGAACCGGGGTTGTACTATTCATCGCCACCAAGGCCGCCGCGGATAACGTTAGGGATGTCCCTGTATCGAGTGTTCGTTCATGTAGAAGAAGTGGTTAATCCATCAATCGAAGTCCTACCGCCGCCGCTGGTGCCAGGGTCCGTCGACGATGTCCATTACATGAGGCAATGTCAGACTTTCCCCATGTTGCTCGGAACGGTGGATGGCACAGGGCCTACTCCATCGCGCGGCGGAGGCCACTACCTCTTTGGGAGAAGAGGCAGGGCTGGCTGCCTGGATGTTCTCTAATTTGAGGTAACAACTGAATCTTGTCAGATACTAGTTAAACCCAAGATATGGGTGTGAAGCACTGATGTGCCAGTACATTTGATTGTGACCTGTTCTAATTTTGTACCTGAACTTTTCTAGAAAGGGATATACGTCAACTTAATGTGCTAGCAGATCTTATTGTGTTGTCTGTCTGTTTTCTTTGCACATCATTCAAGATACTTCCCTGTCATTGATAAAGACGATGAACCGTTATGTACGAGTTCGTTGGTTTCGAAATAGCCCTACCCGTAGCGATCCACTGCTTCCATCCTGATTGTGCCGCCTGCGTGAAATTTTTGTATGCAAGTTCAGTGTGCTATGATGTTCTATATGATTGTGTCAACTGTATAAGTTTTTACTGAGCATCAGCAATGCATATGGCTGAAAGATGTATTTACGAGCATCGACCAATGGGTCTCTCTCTCACACACACACGCACACACGCACAAGTGGGAACCGTTGAATTATTTCTTTGCTCGCGACAGCTTTTAATTAGGTTCCACTGTAATCTATCTTTTTTCTTAAGTTATTAATTGAGCTCAGTGACTTCAAAAAGTTGTACAGAAGCCTTGTTTGGGCCTTTTTGGCGTCGCTGAATGTGGGTTGAGTAGCCAAGTTAGGTTGTACTGTACTACACAGGCCTTTTTTCAACATCAGCAATGCAACTGGGCCGACAGTTGTACACAATATCCGGGTCAACTTGTTATTCTCCGCCCCGCTGGGCTGCAAACTTTCTTAGGAGGTATGCATTAGGCTTAACAAGAAAATGGACTTTAAGAAATAATAAATCGGATGTAATTATAATAACTGGGCAGTAACTATAAAAAATGCACCAAACGCGTAATTAGTTTAAAAATATATTATTTTCGAAATTTGAAATTTTTAATTACAGTACTTGTTGCGCGCGCAATATTTCGTTGGATTTTAACATAATACAACTTTATTTTGATATTATATTTAATCTGACTAGAAATTTCGGATAAAAATATTTCGGATCCCATAAAAATGTGAGATTTTTTTTAATTCTGTTTTGAGCGGTTGGTTGAAATTATTAATTGTTGTCCTAGCTAGAAAATGGGCTGTACTTTTATCAAACTGTAAATGGGCTGTAGTAAATTCCATTAGAATAAAAAATGGGTTGTACATTCTTACAAATCGCGAATGGGCTATATGTTCTCTGCCACACACTTGTGGGCCTTCTAAGTTGACGCATATGCAAGGCTTTGTCAACAACACACGGTTCTAGCAGCTGTGGCCGTTGGATGTCCATCCAATGGATGTCGTGCTTCTTCTTCAATCTCGGATATTCTTGCTTCAGCCCCCAAAAAATGATTCCTCCCCTGACATCTGGGGCGCGCTGTTTCGGAGGCTGACCTGTAGGCCTACTAAGTTGATGCGTACCAAGGGCTTTGTCAACTTAGTCAATATAAACAATTCTAGCTGTAGTGACCGTATGATGTCTATCCAACGGCCGTAGTGCTTCATCAACCTCTGGTCTTCTTGCTCCAGCCGCCCAAAGCAGCGCCAGTCGTGCCACGTGCTCCTGCCTCCCGTGGCGGGTTGTGATGCCACGGAGGCCTCACCACCCCTACTACTCCCGCCGCTGGCCCGACCATCCCTCTACTCACCCACACCCCCTGTTATTCTGCGGCGACGGCAGCCTCACACCGCAGCCGAACCAGTGAACCCTCGTACTCCTCTCCGCGCGGGCTTCCACTGTCGCGTCTTCCCCGGCTCCCTGTCGTCCCCTTCCTAGGCCTCACCGTCGTCCACTGCCCTGGTGCTCTCGGCGCAGCGTGGTCAACGTGGTCAAGGAACGGCTTCCATCGGACGTGGACTGTACGTGGAGAGGCTGACAGCTGGGTCCACAGCCGCAACAAGGAAGTGGCTCCTTATTACACAGAAAATAATGATTCCTCCACCTGACAGCAGGGAACCACCGGACGGGCCACCGTATTTCGCGAAAAAAACATTACCCCCTGACTGCTGGGACCCTCCGGACGAGCCACCGTATTGCACGAAAAAAACATTCCCCCCGCTGTTAGGTCGGACCCACCGGAAGTGCCTCCTTATTACGCACAAAAAAATGAATACTCCCCCTGCTGGTTGGGACCCACCTTGGTGGGAGGCTGACTTGTGAGCCTACTAAGTTGACGGGGACGGAGTGCTTTGTCAACTTAGTCAATATGAATGATTCTAGCTCCAGTGACCGTACGGTGTCCATCCAACGGCCGTAGTGCTTCTTCAATGTCTAGTCTTGTTGCTCCAACCGCCCAAAGCAGCGCCGGTCGTGCCGCATGCGCCTACCTCCCTTGGCCGGCTGTGTTGCCCCGGAGGCCTCACCGCCCCCTACTATTCCCACCGCTGGCCAGGCCATCCCTCTACTCATCCACACCCCCTGTTATTCTGCAGCGACGGCAGCCTCACACCGCAGCGAATCAGTGAACCCTCGTACTCCTCTACGCGTGGGCATCCACTGCTGCGTCTTCCCCGGCTTTGCGTCGTCCCCTTCCTAGGCCTCGTCGTCGTCCACCGCCCTGGTGCTCTCGGTGCGGCATGGTCAACGTGGTCAAGGAACGGTTTCCATCGGATGTGGACTGTACGCGGAGAGGCTAACAGCTGGGTCCACAGCCGCAGCAAGGAAGTGCCTCCTTATTACACGCAAAATAATTATTCCTCCATCTGACAGCGGGGACCCACCGGATGGGCCACCGTATTTCGTGAAAAAATGTTTCCCCCTGACTGCTGGGACCCACCAGCTACATCTTCGCACGCAAGGAAGTGCGTCCGGGCAAAAAAAAAACAATTCGCCCCCCTGACTGCTGGGACCCACCAGCTACATCTTTGCAGGCAAGGAAGTGCCTGACAGTCGGGACCCACCTGGTCGAAGCATACATAGTGTTGTCATTCTGGTCGCGAACGTTTTCGTACATACTGGTCGATGTAGAGGCGCGCACGTGTCGTTGTAGAGGCGGGCACATAGCATGTACACGTACGTACAACGACCAGTGTGGAAGAAAGAAAATACGACCACATACGTACATACGGGCAGGGTCTCGAATGCCTACTCGCGCATACGTACGGCCAGGGCTCGTGTACATGGCTAGGTCGGAACGGAGAAACAGTGTCGTCGTCATGTTCATCGGGAGCCAACCGGCTGGGTCGGAACGGAATGCGTCGTCGTGTTCATCGGGAGGGCTTGGACAAAACAGCCGATGGAAGCGAGGCCTGGCGTATCGCAGTACGGAGGAAACGACCTTGTGTTCGACCGGCCACGTTCGAAACGGGATCCTATTCATCGGGAGGGGTCTGGCGTACTGCAAAACGGAGGAAACAGACCTCCTACGGTTGAAATGGGGGTCCTGTTGATCGGGAGGGGTGTGGCATACCGCAAAATGGAGGAAACGGACTTGTGTTGGAGCGCCACGGTCGAAACGGGGGTCATGTTCATCGGGAGGGGTGTGGCGTACCGCAAAACGGTATTCCACGGGATACTATTCATCTCCACCGTCGACCCCCTCCAGCCTCCACGGGCTACTGTTCATCCACCGTCGACCTCCTCCAGCCTCCACCTACGACTGTTCATCCACGGGCTCCTGTTCATCCAGCTTCCACCGCGCGCTACTCCACCGGCTACTGTTCAACCAGCCCTCTCCACGGGATCCTGTTCAACCACCCCTCCATGGGCTACTGTTCATCCAGCCCTCCACCGTCTACCATTCATCCTTCCCTCCACGGGGTGGTCCTGTTCATCCTGCCCTCCACCGGGTCCTGTTCATCTAGCCCCAACCCGCTCGATCGACCGGGGTCCTGTTCATCCAGAGGCAACACCACGGGGTCCTGTTCATCCACCCCCACCAGGAACTATTCATCCAAACCCCCTAGCAACGCATACTGTTCATCCAGAGGCAGCATCGATTGGTTTCAGTTAGCAGCAGTAGCAAAGGAATCGCTCAATCGGGTTCAGTTAATAGCCATTGATCGATCGGTCGGGTTCAGTAACGCATAGCCTGTAGTGCAGTCGCTCGGGTTAAGTTAGAGCCCAACAACTCGCACCCACCCGCGTGCGTGTACGAGAGAAACGCACATCACTCGGCCCCGACCACCCACCGTAACCGGGAACACCCCGATATTTTCCTCGCCCTCGCTTCTACCACGGTTTTTTCTGTCATGGACGGCCCAAAGAATGTCACGCAACTGCGTCTCCGGCCCCCCAGGACGAAAATCCCATTTTCTATCATGATTTTTTGTCATAGAAGTAGGACCCCGCCACATATATGATGATACCAGGTTTTGTCACAATTATCGTCATAGAAGTGTCATAGGTATGACCGAAAAAATTCGTTCGGCCCAAAATGTGACAGATGTGTCTTTTTTTGTAGTGATCGTATAATCATACCCACGGATACTTGAGGTGACATTGGAGTATCTAGGTGACATTAGGGTTTTGGTTGATTTGTGTCTTAAGGTGTTATTCTAGTACGAACTCTAGGATAGATTGAACGGAAAGAATAGCTTCGTGTTATTTTACTACCGACTCTTGAATATATCGATCAGAAAGGATAACTTTGAGGTGGTTTCGTACCCTACAATAATCTCTTCGTTTGTGCTCCGCTATTAGTGACTTTGGAGTGACTCTTTGTTGCATGTTGAGGGATAGTTATATGATCCAATTATGTTATTATTGTTGAGAGAACTAGTGAAAGTATGAACCCTAGGCCTTGTTTCAACTGTCACGACCCCGATCCTGAGTCACACCCATCTAGCATCTAACACATCATATCACTTTGCGGCCTCACGCACGGTATTCCCATGGGTGCAACCTTACCTGGCCCGGGACCATTTGTGCCATTTGGCTCATGTATATGATAGTGTCGCTATCATCCGTATGACAGAGGACCTGAGCCGACATGACTAGTCGTGAACCCAAAGTGGCGCTAACTTATGGGGACATGCATACATGAATCAACATCGAGCATGTCGGTCAGCAGCGTGTGAATCCGGGCTGTAGCAACTGGGCTAAGAGGACTCCGAGAACCCGGGCTGTAGCAGGCTAGCAGGACTCCGGATGTCACCGCGTGACATTTCCCCGAAGGGACAGACACAGGAACGAAGTGAATCACATGTCGGGCAGTCTAAGTGTACCTGAGCAGTAGTGCTGGGCTAATAGGACTCCGGCAAACCGAGCTGTAGCGGACTACCAAGGCTCAGTGGAAGCACCCGACTACATTTCCCCATAAGAGAAGCTACCAAGGATAAACAACTAGATTGTCAGATCCCACACATACCAAGCATTTCAATCATACACACAATATGCTCGATCTATGCAAATACAACATGGCATCACAACAAGACTCTACGACTCAGAGTATTTATTCATTAGGCTTCGAGGAGCCAAGTATAACAAACATGGGTCTCATGACCCAACATACAGAGCATACAAGCATCAAGCGGAAGCATAAACATGTCTGAGTACAGACAACTACAAATGAAAAAGGCTGAGAAGCCTAACTATCTAGAAGACCCTCCCAAGGGTACAATATCGTAGCTGAGGTATCAAGCTAAACGTCGAAGTCCACGCGGAACTACTAGTGAGACTGAAGTCTCTCTGCAAAAAAACATAAATTAAGCAAACGTGAGTACAGATGTACCCAGCAAGACATACATCAGAACTAGCTACATATGCATCAGTATCAACAAAGGGGTGGTGGAGTTTAACTGCAGCAAGCCAGCTTTGACTCAGTGGCTATCCTAAACTACGACTGCAAGTAACTCTTTTGGGGTGGCGCACATGAGTCCACATATTCACCATATCAATACACCACTATGGATCCGCTCTCGTCTCCCTACGAGAACGCCATCCATAGCACTCACGCTTATCTTGCGCATTTTAGAGTATCCACTTTCACTTGTCTATGAACTGTACATGCAACCTAGAAGTCCTTCACCGCGGACACGACTACTCGAATAGATGATGTTAACCCTGCAGAGGTGTACTTCTTCACACACGATCTCGCCAGTTACCACCATGTACACGTCGTGTATCTTGGCAACCTTCAAGTGGAAGCCTGGCGAGGGAGTCGTCCACGACTTGACTAACCACACAAGTCTCTAGTCCAGGTTTATCGCCTATTGGGGTTCCATCCGCAAGGATATCCGGCCGGGGTGTCGCTCACGGCCCCAAACAATGAGAGCAGGGTTCCCGAGGCACCAAACGGGCGTCCCGGTACACCGTGCCTCATGTCTCTACTGCAACATAGCCCACCCCTAGGGTTGTTGCTATACACGGCCCCCAACACATATCCTACAAACACCAAAAACTAGTTGCAACTCCTGGACAGAGATCAAGGCGATTAATAAGCCGAGAGGGGTCGAGTTACCGGAACCCAATGTGTGGTAGTATCTGTTCATGGATCACAAACACAGAACTCAGTTCCTGAGGACGGCTGCAATGAGACAACCCACCATGTACTCCTACATGGCCTCTCACCGCTATCTTTACCAAATCGTGTTCACACACTTAGCTCTCAACAGTAGGACATGTTCACCACATTCCAATTCATCCCCGATGAATCTGACCCGACTCAACTCTAAGCAGTAGCAGGCATGACAGCAAGCATGAATGAGTAGGCACATCAGGGTTCAAACAACTCCTACTCATGCTAGTGGGTTTCATCTATTTACTGTGGTAATGACAGGTCATGCAGAGGAAAGGGTTAAACTACCACAACTTGTAAAAGTTGAATCGTTGTTGTCCTAATGCAGTAAAATAGAGCAGAAGCGAGAGAGTGGGATTGTATCGGAATGAATAAGGGGTTTTTCTTGCCTGGCACTTCTGAAGATAGTATAGCTCTTCATCGGTCTCATCGATCATGTCGTCGGAACATGTCTATCGAGAGGGAAAAACCACCAACAAACAAAGAAGAAACACAATCAATGCCATGCAACAATATGATGCATGAATGTGACATGGCAATTTGTTGTTGATTGGCCTAATGCAACTAGTAACAAGTTAAATGGAGTTGGTTTGAACACTAGGTTCAAATTCAAACTCCATACGTGCTTTCTTAAATGCCATTTAATTGAATTGTCCTAAACAGAGGACATAAGTTGCTCTAACATGCATGCAAATGCCATAAACAGATTCTTTAGATTTTCTGATCATTTTTCATATATAAATTATTTCCATTGGAGTTATAGATTATTTTCTATGGATTTTTGAAGTTTAAGTCATTTTCTGGTATTTTTGGTTATTTTGAAAATAAACTAATTCCAGAGAAGATTAACTACATCTGCAATGTGTCAGCATGACGTCAGCGAGTCAACAGGGCTGGTCCAGGTCAAACCTGACCAGTGGGTCCCACTGCTCAGTGTCATAGTGCTGGCTCATGTCACAGCTAGGTGGGACCGGTCAATGGACACGCCAGCAAAGTCAATGCTCGCGTGTGCGTCCCCCGTGTTTGAATAAATATAATCTAAACTTAACCCGAGGTTATTTAGTCGGTGGGTCCCTATTGTCAGTGGCCGAGGTGATTAAACTAAACATGATTAGGCCATAATTACGACGCCACGTCAGCACCACCAGAGTGTAAATGCCGGCGACCAAATCTGCGGCAGAGGGCGCCGGGAAAGCGCTATGGGCGGGGGTTTGGTGCGCTGAGGGCACCAGGGCATAGCCCCGGCTCGTCCGCATCCATGGGAGCAAGCAGGAGGCTGCGGGGACGCCGGAGCTCGCCGGAAACGAGCTCGGGGTGGCGGCCGGAGCACGGCCAGGTGCGCGCGCCGTGCTGCAGTGCATGGCAGGAGCTGCAGGCAGCGGCGTTGGCCTTCTGGGAGGCTGCTGAGCACGGGAACATGTGCGGGCGCGAGCTACAGTGGCCCTGGCTACGGCGGCGACATGAATGGCGGCGAGGAGCTTTGACCTTGGCGGGGAACAGATCTAGAGTGCGCATAAATGAGGGGGAGAAGAGGGGTTCGGAGCAGGATCTCACAGCGGATCCAGCGGCATGCTCAGTGGGCTCGTGGAAGGACGTACGGCGACAGGGCGTTGACGGCGATCTCGGGTGGCTGACGATGGAGAAGACGGCGGTGACAGCTCCACAGGTTGTCCGGTGTCTCGTGGCTTGACGGAGAGGTAGCAAGCGACGTGGCGGAGTTTCTGGGCACATTGGCGAGGCGTGGGGCGGCCGGTGGTCGCGGTGGTGCTCGGTGGCGCGCTGCGGTGCGCTCGGGCGCGAGAGAGAGGGATCCAGGGAAGGGGGTGAGAGGGAGGGAAAGTGAGAGAGTGAGGCAGGGAGGTGCGTGGCGCCATCTGGAGTCGTCCAGGGCGTCAGCAGAAGCAGGAGGTGGCCGTCAGTGGCCGTGCGTGTGCTAGCGCACCGTGGGCACACGCCCTCGTGCCCACTGGCACGAGGTTGAGGACGACTAGCACTGGCCAGTGGACTGGGCCGGCACAGTGCCAGGCCGGCTGGGCTGGACAGGTAAGCCAGGTGAGTTTCTAACCCTTTTCTATTTTTTTTTCTATTTCTGTAATTTGTTTTAGCTTTAATAAAACTGCCAGAGCATTATCAAAAACCCTGAAAATATTTGTGGGCTCTGTTTGGATTATTTCCAATAGCCCTCATTTACTTTCAGGATCATTTGGGCATTTAAAATTATTTATAGCATTTAAATGTCCAAGAACAAATAATGTATGATTTAATTCGATAACCCAGAGTGTCCTAGAAAAGTGTGCACCATTTTTGGCAGAGGTTCTGGACCAAAACAAAAATTATGAACATTTATGAGGGGCATTTTGGGTTCATTGAAAAGATTTAACTTGACCGTAGTTGAAATTCATTTGGTGGTAGGGTTTCAACAATCCCCATTTCAACTTTCAAAGGAATTTAGACATGATGCATGGATGCTTGTGCAACTATTTGCAATCAAATTCTAGGGCTGTGACAACTCACCCCCACTAAACAAGAATCTCGTCCCGAGATTCTAGCATAGGGTAAGATGAAAGGGGGACGCAAACTAACACAGTCTTCATGATCCAAATTGCACTTCATAAGAACGTTGATTCGATCACCATCTTTGTCTTGATGTCTTGCTCTGAGAACTCAAACCAACAAGACAACAAGAGGAAAGGGAAAACTCTAGAAGGATCGATCTCCTCGAAGATCCAACAACTCAGGGTCAACTCATGGAGGGAGACATTGAAACATCTCTCGAGCTGAGACACGACACATACATCCAGAGGGATGGAGTGTAATAGATGACGAAGGTTCACTAGGTAGACAACAATTTCATACTTAAGAAGGTGGTGAACGGTTGTCAACGTAGCGAGGAGTTGAGTTGCCATGATACCATAATGAGACATCTTAAAGAAGATGACTCGCAGAAATATTCCCTTAAGTGGCAAAAAGAATTGCTTTTGATTCAGAGATCATTGAAACTCTTTATACCAGCCTAACGCAAATCACAACAATCGTTTGGCGGAGTACGAAGGGATGGCATACCCGAACTAGGATGGATGATGTGGACTACCTTGTTGAAGACAACGCAAATGATGACTTTTGCTTATCATCGGAAACGGATGGGACCCATGGTAGGACCACTTTTGAAGGTGATCCTGACCAGAAATTACTGAGAAGGGTAGTACATGGTTGAATGGCACAATGGCGGTGCAAGCTAGGAACAAAATGCTAATGATGGGAATGATTCTAGTAACTGGGAGAAACTCAACAGTAGAGAGAGATTCCACTGTTTGAAAGGTTATGGCATAATCGAAGAAACTGAGAGCAGATCCCAATTAATGCCGACGATCAATCGTAGTGCTTGCGCGTGTGAGGGAGTCCTGGATTAGGGGGTCTCAGGACAGCCGGACTATAACCTTTGGCCGAACTATTAGACTATGAAGATACAAGATTGAAGACTTCGTCTCGTGTCCGAATAGGACTCTACTTGGCTTGGAAGGCAAGCTAGGCAATACGGATATGGATATCTCCTCCTTTGTAACTGACCTTGTGTAACCCTAACCCTCTCTGGTGTCTATATAAACCGGAGGGTTTTAGTCCGTAGGACAACATACAATCATACCATAGGCTAGCTTCTAGGGTTTAGCCTCTCTGATCTCATGGTAGATCTACTCTTGTACTACCCATATCATCAATATTAATCAAGCAGGACGTAGGGTTTTACCTCCATCAAGAGGGCCCGAACCTGGGTAAAACATCGTGTCCCCTGCCTCCTGTTACCATCCGGTCTAGACGCACAGTTCGGGATCCCCTACCCGAGATCTGCCGGTTTTGACACCGACATTGGTGCTTTCATTGAGAGTTCCTCTGTGTCGTCGCCGTTAGGCTTGATGGCTCCTACTATCATCGATAGCGATGCGGTCCAGGGTGAGACTTTTCTCCCTGGACAGATCTTCGTGCTCGGCGGCTTTGCACTACGGGCCCATTCACTTGGCCATCTGGAGAAGATGGAAAGTTACGCCCCTGGCCACCAGGTCAGGTTTGGAATCTTAAACTACACGGCCGATATCCATGGAGATTCGATCTTCGACGGATTCGAGCCTCTGCCTTGTGCACCACGCGGTCACGATGAGCATGACTTAGCTCTCCCATCAGACAATGTTAAGGAGATCGCACCGGCAGCCGCTCCGACCCTCAATTTAGAGCCAGTTGCGCCTTCCGTGGACGGGTGGATGGACCCCGCCACGGAGGCCTTACCCTCAGCGGCGATCGAGCCGAACATCGACCCTGCCTTGCACGGGAGCCGTGTTGTTAAACTTCCGGATCCTTCTCCGGCCACGGACTCCGAACCGCCTACGTCCGTTCCTATCGAATCCGATTGGGAGCCGATCATGGATTTACCTCCGCGGATATTTTTCAGCACTCGCCCTTTGGCGACATACTAAACTCATTAAGGTCTCTCTCCTTGTTAGGAGAATCCTGGCTGAACTATGTCCGGCAGGACTGGGATGCGGACGACGAAGAAATTCGAGGCCCACCCACCACCCACTTGGTAGCCACCGTCGATGACTCAACCGACATGCTCGACTTCGACTCTGAAGACATCGACGGTATGGACGACGATGCGGGAGGCGAAGACGAACCACGGCCCATAGGGCGCTGGACGTCCACCTCATCATATGACGTATACATGGTGGACACACCAGAAGAAGACGACGACGAGGAACGGAAGGACGCAACGAAGGCTTGTCCCCTCGAGAAGCAGTCAAAGCGGCGGCGTAAGCGCCGCCCCAAATCCCGCCTCGGCAGAAATAACGATCATACAGACCCAGCGTTGGAGTAGGGCGAACCACTGTCAGACCACGGCAATACGGAGAATCAAACCGAACAAACCAATTCTGTCAAAGATAATAGTCCGGATGACATAACGCCGGACAGGCACCCGGAGCAGCAGAATGCCCGTCAAAGGCTTGTTGCCACCGCGAGGAGTCTGAAAAAACAGAAGCAAAGGCACAAGGCTGCGCAGGACACACTCCAAATCAGATGGAGTAAAGTACTCAACAAAGCAGCGAAGTATGGTGGTAATTGCCCCACCAAGAGCTACCCGAAGCGGAAGTTTCTACCCGAATTCGATGAGGAGGCCCTAGATCCCCCACAACCAAAAATCAAAACGGCCACCTGGCCGGATAGACGACCTCATGGCCAACATGGAGCGGCAAACAACGCCACTTGCAAGCCAATACGCGATCCACACGAGGGCTCGCACCAAAAGGACGACACAACCAGATCCATCTATGGACCACGCAAGCGCGCCCCAGCATATGATGTAACACAACAAACATCAGAACAATGCGGTACACCCAGATACAGGGGTGCCGCACACCCCCTATGTTTCACCGATGAGGTGCTGGACCATGAATTTCTAGAGGGATTCAAACCCGTAAACATAGAGGCATACGACGGAACAACAGACCCTGGGGTCTGGATTGAGGACTATATCCTCCATATCCATATGGCTCGAGGAGATGATCTCCATGCCATCAAGTACTTAACCCTCAAGCTCAAAGTGCCAGCTCGGCACTGGCTTAAAAGCCTCCCCGAAAACTCCACTGGAAGCTGGGAAGAGCTCGAAGACGCTTTTCGGGCAAATTTTCAAGGGACTTATGTCCGGCCCCCAGATGCGGACGATTTGAGTCATATAACTCAACAGCCCGGAGAGTCAGCCCGAAAGCTTTGGAACAGGTTTCTTACTAAGAAGAACCAAATAGTTGACTGCTCGGACGGGTACCACTTTACACGAGTCCTGATGGACGGTGGCAGCAGTTTAAACATGATATACGAGGATACAATCCGGGAAATGGGGATAGACCCAACGAAAATCCGCCATAGCAACACTACCTTTAAAGGAGTAATGCCAGGCCCAGGGGCTCACTGCACGGGCTCCCTGCTACTAAAAGTTATATTCGGCTTCCCCGATAACTTCCGTAGCGAACATTTAACCTTCCACATTGCTCCATTCCAAAGTGGTTATCAAGCACTACTTGGACGTGAAGCTTTTGCTCACTTTAATGCAATACCGCATTACGCTTCCCTCATGCTCAAGATGCCCGGTCCACGTGGCATCATGACAGTGAACGGAAATATTGAGCGATCTTTGCGCGCGGAAAAGAATGCGATCGCCTCAGCAGCCGCACACTAAAAACGGCCTCACCAACTAAAGCATTCGATAGGTCGTCAAGACCACGGACATGGTTAGACGAGTCCGGCGCAGCTATATGTAATTCATACCGGATTGAGGGCCACACCCCTTTTACAAATACAAGGGGCTCAACGCGTGCAGACAAGTGGCAATTGTTTACTCATTTTTTATACATGGTTTCTTTAAAAAACCACCTTTTTGCACGACAACTTTTTCACCTAAGTTCCTCTCTTTTACAGATGAACATCGTGCTACACCCGTCCAGGATACGGCACAACAGAGACACAGGCACAGACGTGCAGCAGGGACCCGCTCCAAGGATTCTTTTTAGATTAAGACCCTGCGTAAACCTTTTTTACTGTCTCTTGTTGATACACATCCCTCGAATTCTCAACACAATTGAGAAGGATGCTGACGTCTTGGCATGTGGCCACGTCAGAATAATGCATGTACCTGGAAACAAGGGGCTTCTTACAAAGGGCACTATTTAGGCCCGGTTTATACCATAAATACCGAATACCTTAGGGAGTGTTCGGCGTCGCGAGTTTGGCCTTATATGCATCAGCTCCGAATCATTGTCTTTGGTCAAATGTTGGGTTTGCCCGGCTCCTGTGTTTTGGTGCCTTACGTTCCACTTTATCGGCTAAGGCAGCACCAGGAGAACTACTGCGATTGTGCCCTGGTTCATCCGGACGAGCACCTCAGTAAAGAAAGCCGAAAACTGACTGTCATGATATAGCGTGAGACTGGTCAACCACTCGATGACCTATCGGAATGTTAGAATTCCTCCGCCTTAACGAAGGGCCATTTCTCGGCCAGGCATGTACGCACCCCGAGATCGGGAGAGTGCGGAGCCATCAGGGGCTATCTAGTAGCCCCACTGTCAAACTCCTATGGCTAAGTGAAAGTGTTAAAGCATCATAGTCCGGTTGCCTCGTTCGCTGCGCTATCACCTCCTTAATAGGACCAAGACGTTGGGTTAAGTGTGAACACGCGTTTTTTGCGAGCACCTCCGCATTATATGTGTGGAGGTTGAAGCCAACGACTGCAATCTTTCAGGTTATATACATATATACATAAATGGCCGCACAGGAGGCATCATGTTACTTTCCAGCAAAAGTATAAATACAACCTTACTATATTTCATAAAAACATTGTGTTTACAATGGGAATACATGTCATTCAAACATAATATTCTTCGAGCACTGGGACTCTAGCAAACGAGCACCCTCAAGAACCTCTTCAAAATAGTGCTCGGCAGCTACTCGGCCCATGGCCGAACCTTGCGCCGCAACAGTCGTAGCATCCATCTCTGCCCAGTATGACTTGACACGGGCAAAGGCCATCCGCGAGCCTTCTATGCACGCCGACCTCTTCATCGCGTTGATGCACGGCACTGTGCCAAGAAACTGCTGCACTATGCTGAAATTGTTGTTCGGCTTTGGCTTCTCCGGCCACAACTGATCTACAAAAGACCTGATGGCGAGTCCGGACAACCTATTAAGTACGGCCCATTCGGCTAGCTGATCAGTCAAGGGAAGCGGACGCTCTGGAACATTGAATTGCAAACAGAATAGCTTGTCCACTTCACGATCTGATTGATCTTGGAAGTATTCGACCGCATCGACAGCACTCGCCGCCAAGTCCATATATGCGTCTGCCGAACTCCACAGCCGATCCATAGGGGCATACCGCGGATATCCGAACTTCCTCCACAGCAGAAAGGGCTTCCCAGCCGCAATATCCCCGGCTTCGCGCAGCTCCTCCTTCTTCACCCTCATAGCAGAGCGACTGTCTTTGGTCGCCATAGTGGCCTTCTCCAGGTCCGCTGCCTTCACTTGGTTCTCCTCTTCAAGGAACTGGCAACGGTCGGCAGTGCCTTTTAATTCTACGGCCATCTTGGCCATCTTTTCTTTGCTTTCGCAATGGGCGGCTGTCGGTGTCAAAACCGGCGGATCTCGGGTAGGGGGTCCCGAACTGTGCGTCTAGGCCGGATGGTAACATGAGGCAAGGGACACGAAGTTTTACCCAGGTTCGGGCCCTCTCGATGGAGGTAAAACCCTACGTCCTACTTGATTAATATTGATGATATGGGTAGTACAAGATTAGATTTACCACGAGATCGGAGAGGCTAAACCCTAGAAGCTAGCCTATGGTATGATTGTTGTAGGGTATGTTGTCCTACGGACTAAAACCCTCCGGTTTATATAGACACCGGAGAGGGTTAGGGTTACACAAAGCCGGTTACAATGGTAGGAGATCTACATATCCGTATCGCCAAGCTTGCCTTCCACGCCAAGGAAAGTCCATTCCGGACACGGGACGAAGTCTTCAATCTCGTATCTTCATAGTCCAGGAGTCCGCCTGAAGGTATAGTCCGGCTATCCGAACACCCCCTAATCCAGGACTCCCTCAGTAGCCTCTGAACCAGGCTTCAATGACGACAAGTCCGGCGCACAGATTGTCTTCGGCATTGCAAGGCGGGTTCCTCCTCCAAGTACTTCATAGAAGATTTTGAACACAAAGATAGTGTCCGGCTCTACAAAATAAGTTTCCACATATTGCCATAGAGAGAATAATATTTACACAAATCTAATCTGCTGACATATTCCGTAGTGTGACACACCACGGCCAAGCCTTTATCCGAGTCGTTTTATTATCCCACCTCAGCGCGTCATGCAAGGCGGTTTCCTTGGCACGTCTTGTTAAAGCAGAGATCCTGTCCCCTTATTCCGGGATTCTCATCAATACGGGCGTGGGTAACCCAACCGCGCCATTGATTATAGCGCTTGGAGATAAGCGAGTTTTACCAGGCCGGTGGGGACACGTAGTTGCGTCCACCCATATAAGGGGATAAGGATCCACCTTTTCACCTACGCCTTCTTCCTCCCTTGCTTATCCATTATCGCACACTCGAGCTCCAGCACCCAAGTCCGCACTCCCCACCTCAACCTTCTCCAGCCATGTCCGCAGCGGGAGGCAAGTGGATGGTCTCCTCCGTCACGGAGGGACACATCAAAAAACCTAGGAAGGCCGGATACTTATCTAGCGACATCGCGTACCGGCTTCCCGAAAAGGGGCAGCTCATCCCCACCCCTAGGCCCCATGAGAGGGTGGTGTTCCTCCCCCATTTCCTCCGCGGACTGGGCTTCCCTCTCCACCCATTTGTCCGGGGGCTCATGTTCTACTATGGCCTGGATTTCCACGATCTGGCCCCGAACTTTGTCCTCAACATCTCGGCGTTTATCGTCGTGTGCGAGGCTTTCCTCCGCATCGGCCCCCATTTTGGCCTATGGCTCAAGACTTTCAATGTCAAGCCGAAGGTGGTGCGCGGCAACCAGGCGGAGTGCGGAGGCGTCATGGTGGGAAAGATGCCCAACGTCTTATGCCTCGAGGGCTCCTTTGTGGAGACCCTGAAGGGGTGGCAATCGGGGTGGTTTTACATCACTGAGCCGCGTGACCCCAAATGGGTCGCAGCCCCCAAGTTTCGATCCGGACCCCCTACGCGGCTCACCTCCTGGAAGGAGACGGGCCTGTCATGGGGTGAAAAAGGAGAGCTGACCGGACTCCAAACATGCGTCCAGACCCTGGTGGACAGGAAGCTCAAACTTGTCAACGTAGTCTAGGTTATGCTCATCCGCCTGATCCTCCCGTGTCAACAACGGGCTTTCAACCTGTGGGAGTTCGACCCGGCGCGACACCGAGCTCTGAGCAGGCTCTTCGACACGATGTACGAAGATGCCTGGATGGTGCTTTTCAAGGGCGCCGAGGCCCCCGCATCTGCTACCGAGGATCACGGATTCAGTACGCAGCGTCACGCTCATGCGGTAAGCTGTTTTTTCCTTTTACAGGGTATCAGTTTTTCATAGTTTGACTCCATGCGGGATCTAAGCTCCCTTACCTTTGACAGGATTGGCAGGAGACGTCCGGACAGATCAACTGTCCGGCTCCTTTGCCCGAAGGCCCAGCGGACGCTCGCTTGGCAAAGCTGCTGGTTCCGACACCCCATGCGGTGCCGGAGAAGAAGGCCAAGAAGAGGGCCACGGGGACTCGAAAGAGTGCCCGGCGCCTGGAGGTGTCGGATCCCTCATCCGACGACTCCAAGACGCACTCCTCCCATGAAGACGAGGAGGAGGAAGAAGAGACCCCTCCCCCTCCAGCGGGGGAAGGGAAGAAAAGGAAGGCCGCCCCAACTCGGGAGGCCGAAGGGTCCAAGAAGGGGAAAACCCTTCCTCCGGACAACTCCACCAACGCCGATGACGGCAGAGAGGAGTGGCCACCCAGGGCCAAGCCCCTGGCTAAATCGTAAGTATCCGGATACCAGAGTAATTCATAGTATTCGTTTATTGCACAACTTTCCCTTATGTCGAATATGTTTATGCAGCCCAGCCAAAGACCGGCTCGACGCATCGTCGAGTGGCTCACTGGACTCGTCGGATGTGAACTCGCTTCCGACGGCTTCCTCCCCCCGCCCTACGGACGACACCGAAGTGTTGTCCCAACAGGTTCCAAGTCAGGAGGAGGTGGTCCTGGAGGCGCTGCAAGGCGACCTCCCGGACTCCAAGAGTAAAGGGGATGAAACCCCCCAGGGCTCCAAGTCCGGCTCTAGGCTGGACACTGCTCCGGAACCTTCAAAGGTTCCAGAGTCCGCCGGGGGACCTCCTTCCAAGAGGAGCAAGCCCACCGTGCCGGTGACCCCCGTCCAACCGGAGGCACAGGATAATCTGTTGGGGGCGCTCCAAGGCGCCTCCATTAACGAGGAGCACCACACCATTATGAGTGCGGTGGTCCAGAAGGTTCAGTCCGCCAAGAGCGGACTGACTGAAGCGTGTACTGGCCTTTTAACAGGCTTTGAGGTAAGTAAAGAATGTTTAAATAATATTTCCGCATAGACAGTAGCCCCTAATGCTCTGTTTGGCGTTCGGGAAGAAAAGCCGAATAGAGGGTCAAATAAAATTCGCAGGAGTCTAACAAAAAGGAGTCAATATGCGTATGCAGGCTTCGCCGCTTGTGTCCGCCGCACTGACTGTGGAAGTGGACACGCTAAAGCAGAACCTCGAGCGGTCCGAGCAAGAGCTCGGGCGTGCCAAGAAGCAGCTCGAGGACAATAAAGGTAAGAAATACCTTGTTTAAATATATATATAAAGGTGCAATTGCAAAAAATGACAGGATTATCGTGGCTATTGTAGGGGCCACATCTGAGGTGGCGACCCTTAAGCAAGCGCTGGTCGAGGTCGAGAAGAGGGCGGCCATGGAGCGCACCGAGCGGGAGAAGTATGAGGCCGAGGTTGGCAAGGTGCGGCAAGAGCTCCAGGCTCTCATGGAAAAACATGAGAGTTTGGAGCTTGACTCAAAGACGCGAGCGTGCGAGCTCGTGGTGGCTATTGAAAATGCCAAGTCTGCCAAGGCCGAATCCCAGAAGACCCTCCAGGAGTTGGATGAGGTGAAGAAGATAGCGGCGGGTAAGGCATTCTTTATGCAAAGCAAACACATAAACGTGAGTTACTTGTTACTTACCCAAATCCGGAGCTCTCTAGGAGCGTTCACGGATCTTCCCTGGAGTGTGTCCGATGCCGCCGCATTCTATCGAGCCGAGGAGGGCAGCTCGACAGAGAAGGTGTTCTAGTCTTAGTATGCCGAGGCTGGACACCCCGTGCCCCTGAGCGACCAGCTGAAGCAACTGGTCGAGCTCCACAAGGCGGCCGAACAGGCCATAAAGGGCGTCATAGTTCGGCTGTGGCCTGGAGAGGCTCTGCCTGGGAGCTATTTCGGGCTGGTGCCGCGGCAGGTGGAGGCCTGTCCAAGGCTCGAAGTCATCAAGCGCTCTGTCTGCATTGAAGGTGCCCGTAGGGCCCTTGCCCGTGCTAAGGTGCACCGGGCAAGATGGATGCTGAGAAGCTTG